>NC_056735.1:1135035621-1135058297 GCF_019279795.1 Protopterus annectens | reverse complement strand
CCAAAAACAACCCAATTACCATGGAAGCCCACATCTCACCCACACCACCAGCAAAGATAACCACCATGAAAAGCTTCTCCAAAGCATTTGGGCTCCCAACAACAGAGGTGGCTAAATTTACAGCACCCATGCAAATGGGAAATAGGAGCATGACTGCTATAGCATACATATGACCCAACAGCCTTTCAAGCAAGCGAGTGAGCACAAGTTGACTGTCATCACTGTGACATACTGGACAAAGATGGCATGTGGACTTGATAAACATGAGGTGGCTTTGTCATTAGCATAAGGTGGCTTTCACAAAAACATATCAAGTCTACTCCCTTCTCCTTCCGATACTGTAACTGGTCTCAATTTTCTTTTAGCCTTAACCTCCCACTGCAGCAAAGTTTTTCTACCCATATTTACTACACCACGAACATTTTTCATGTTGATTTTATTTCCAATTATCTGCTGCTTCACAGTGAGCTGTTAGTCATACAAAACACAATTACATCAATTTCAACTAATCAGTTGTAGCATCTATCCTTTCAACAAATCAAATGCAAGCCAAAATCCAAATATCACTTCATCCATACTTCTCATTATGTCCTTGACATTCAAACGAATCTCATGAACCACTTAATGTCAACAGAACATTGTTCAGTAACTGGCCCTATTCTTGATTCTTGTCCAACATTCACATTTTCATTTTTTTCCAGCCAGTCTTGTGCAAACTCGTTCACTTGTCCTAAATTTGCTTTTTAACCCCATGACAGCAATGGGGGGGGGGGGTAATCTTCGAGCACTGCAAGACTTCCTTTCATGTTTTCATCTTCTACCAGGACTACTAACCCATTAAACCAACCCCTGACCAGGCACAGCCCATTCACTCCCCCTCAAACATGTCCAAAATTGTATGGAGGTTATCATACAGGCAGCCGTGGGTGACGTGGGGGCGGGGGGTTGCAATTTTGCTGACATCCTGGTTGCAAACTTACCCCCTTGCTGGTTACAATACAAAGGCACCTGCATCGGTCACTGCAGGGATTACACCCAGTGCAGGTGCATTCCTTTCTGCATGTTGCAGCAAGGACTACTATCATCTTTGGCAACCACAACCCATACTTTCCCTGTACAGACTTCTCTGCTACAGGCAACACCTGTGCCCTGGCATGGACAATGAACACCATTTGAGAACCACCTCTTCCGCACCATGGTGACCATGCTGAACCTTCCCTGTCAGCTACATTAAATATCCAAGCCATTACCTGAATACTGTCATCTGCATTAGACAGGTCTTTATCCCTGTAATGTCACAAACATGTCAAATTATGATTTTTGTTAGTAATAATCGCCATTAGATTTGTAACCTAGAACACAGATGGCAGACAAAACTGAACATGGTTGCACTTATTACTGGACATTTTATTTTTAATTACATGATGCATGCAATCTGCTTTACTGGAAAATTAATAAAACTTGGGCGGAGGGAGCATACTATCAATGCACTGCATAACTAGCATCATGTGTTCTTGCATGTTGCTTTGCACTTCACTTTGATGTCTTTTTAATTTTACTAGTATCCTGGAACCATGTACCTTTTGGTGTCACAGTCTAGTTTATTTCTCATTTATTAATCAGGTAGGTCCAGCTGAACCAAAGGCCCGTTTTTAGTGGAGACCCAAGGAGAAAAACTCCAATTAAAATACAATGACATTAAACATGTATAAATTCAAATAGATATACATTAAATATACAAAAATTCAAAAAAAAGAAAATTACATAGTTATAATATGCAGTCAAAGCAGGAAAACTTACATAGTTTTATCATTACCTATATTTACAATAGCAGAAGTTGGATGAAAAGTATGTCGAGTGAGCAGTGTATGAGATGAGGTGATTTGTTGCACCTCCATTATGATCTCACCTTCAGTGTTACAACTTCAGTTATACTGTACTTGTATTTTTCACACTTTTTGTAGTTTGTGCTTTTCCTATTAATCTTCCTTCATTATACAAAATACAGCCATGTAAAGCTTTTATAGCTGGTCTTTCCTCTGGTTCAAACTATTCTTCTGATCACTCAAGTGTTTTTGCTGGGTTCATATTTGATAGAATTCTTGTCCTTTGTTACAACTCAACTGTAAGCCAAACCATTATTCCCACAAAGCCCAGAGTGAAAAAGCCAAACCATCCATAGAGTACCGGGGGAGGGAGGGGGCTTTTCCAACCCACCCTATCTACAAGCTAAATGCTGGTGGCAGCACTCAGGAAGTTTTCTGAGCATTACTGAATATAAGAAAGTCCTGCAACACTACTTACACTTATCACAGATAAATCACTTAATGCTGCCATTTGATCCAAATATACTAGCTATGATCCTCAAACACAAGCTTGACAGAAATTAAATGGATTTTTTAAAAGGCAGCTGCAATTCAAAAACATTTACCTGAATATCCCTGCTGTGAAAGTGCTTAAACAATGGATCAACAGGTTCTGGTATACTTCTTTTGTTTCTAATGCTCTCCAACATAGGTAAAGCTTTCTTCCAGTAATACACACTTCGTCCTATGTACTCTTTTTGATCATAAAACGAATTCAGGCTGTTTCCCTGCAAACAAAAACATTGAGCACCATTTATATGCAACTTTTAATAAAAAAAAAAGCCTTCAAGAATGAAACAATTCGCACAAACTAATCCTCTTTACTGCACATTAAAGATGTCAATAAATGGATAGACAATCGAAAATATGTACTAGCTGCAGTTGGAAATATCACAGCTCAAAACATCAAACACATTATATAACAATTAATTGTCCAGTCTGCTCCTTGACAAAAGTAAGAGATGCGACGCTTCAAGTCCTGTTAAATGTGAAGAAACTGCCATACCTTAAATTTACTTTAAATAACAATAAAGCATTTGCCTGGAGGTTTTGTTCCACCCTGCATCCTTGATGTGGGTGGCTGCAATGCTCACACCCAGACATTTGCGTATACAAACTCTGAATTCTACATACCTTGGAATATGGTGTATACACCAATACAATGCAAACAAGGTTCCCCCACCCACTGCCTTCACACTTCTGTGGCCATAGTAACGGAACTCATCTCCTGTGGTCCATCTCCGGTCATATATTCTCAGGATCTTTAATCGATCTCAAACATTCAGCATTTATGTCACTGCTTGCATACAGAGATTAAAACACTCAATGTGCAAGCCCAAGGTGCTCTTGTGGCATAAAGAAATTAAGCCCCAACTATGGCCTAGGCAACCTAGATTCAATTAGTAGCTCAAGCGACTGACTGGAGTGGTAAGAAGAGATGCACATTTCTATCCTGGGCAGGACGGACAGTAGTTATATGGTTGCCTCCTGTAATGATCCCAAGTGGAGACTAAGGACAGTGCGGTTATCAAGCAAGATTAAAAGAGGGGCCAGGGTGGTATGTCTGAGCTGCTGTGTTGAGTCAATAATGCCACATTGCCTCACTGCAAGCCTGCCTTTGGACGCAGCCATGACACTATAAAGGGAAAGGGGAACAAGCTATGTCAGAAGTTTAAAAAAAAAAAAAAGTAGATGGAAGATTGAGAACAACCCCAAGAAGGTTCCGCACTGACTCCAAGCCCAAATCCCATAAAGTCTGAGGTGTTTTAGGTAGACTGGTAGACCTGGTGATGTATGTAGTTCCTACCAACACAAAGTGCAGCAAGATGAAGTAGCACAGCAAAAAACAAAATACTCCCAACTATTTTATCAATAAAGTGAAAGCATTATAAAGCACACATAACTATAGGAAAAATAACGTTTTACTATAGCTACCACTTAACTGTTCTAAGAATGTTGGCCTAGCTACAATTATGAGATTAACGTATTGTAGTTTTAGACAACACATTTTACTAAGCAAATAAAGGGGCAAGTATAGTCTTAACATTACATAAAATTTTTCCAGGATGGCATGCTCCCCTACCCCATAAATGCAGTGCCTATGAAGTTAAGCTTCGAGAACACAAGAAAATGAAGGAAGGTACAGTAAAACATCACCACAAATTTACACTAGCATTCTACCTGTGACCCCAGAAATTAGGACCAATATCAGGTCAGCAAGTAAAAATGTAGTAACATGAGATAGTCATTTTTCCAGAACAGTACGAGTAACTTCTTTTTTTGGTCCTCAACTACATAAACCCACAAGTGCTTGTTTAAACTAATCTTATTCTGTACACAAGTTGCACATTATGCATGAGTTGACTATTACAACTCCAGAAAGGAACCTTTACATGTACTGCTTGCATATTATCATTTTGTAAAACATAAGAATTGCAGTAAATGTTTTACTTGTGTAACCACTACCCTCTGTAACCTAACCCACTTGGCTAGTGTGTCTGTCTGAACTACTAATGTTTTAACTGCCTATTTGGCAGGGGACATGACTGAAGGTCTTTAGACCAACCCAAGAAAGTAAACATTAAAATTAAACCCAGAACACTGCCTGGTTAAAGCAGTTGTTCAGGGTCACAGTCTAGACAAACAAATGTCAGCGACTCAACATGCAGCACATTTTTTACCTCTAGTAACACTGCCTTCTCCTGCATACAACCTCACTTACTGAACTCCTCTAACACTGAGCTATACAAAGTCAAATATATTAATTCCACCATACCTTCCACCAAATCCAGCAGAGTAAACTTCTACTAAAATTCAATCTATGTCTATTCCTGCAAACACAGCTCCAAATTTGTGGTGATATACACCCCAACCCAGGCGCCACAACTGATACTACCAACCTCACTAGTCCAAACATTCAACATGCAATTAACTGTAAAAAGCCCTGTGACCTACTTATATATTATGAGCACTAGAAGTATCGTTAACAAAACTACATGCCACACACTCCGCTTACAACCCAAACATTCCATTCATTTCAGAGACCTCGCTTACAACCCAAACATTCCACTCATTTCAGAGACCTGGCTCAAACTCTACACTAAGGACAGTGAAATACTTCCCCCAGGTTATAACATAATCAAGGCAGATAGAACTATCAAAAAAGGTGGAGGCATCGCCATACTATACAAAACTGTCCTCAAGGTTGACCCTATACATAAAGACATCCCAACATTTAACAATGCACAAACTCTATTCATCAAACTTCAAATCAATCAACAGAAGCAACAAAACTTAGTGGGTATTTACATACTCCCAGGTAACAACATACCTACTCGAGTCTATACTAAACTGGACATCTGCAAACCTCCCACAGGAGACATTCCTCCTAGGGAACTAACATTGATTGGAAATCCATAAACACAACTATCCGCTCTAATTACATCAACCTGTATTCCTGTACTTAAGTTATCCAAACACCCACAATGACAAAAATACTAACAAGGAAACCATACTAGACTGAATCCTTACAAACACATCTACTGTCCAATATTACAGTACAGTACCAACTGGCCTTAGTGACCATTTACCCATATTCATATTAAGACAGCATCTCAAAACCACTAAAACAACCTTAGTTTAAAAAATGTCATACCTGAGCATTTCATTAATGCACTAAGGTATTGCAATTAGGCTCCCCTAGCAACTCTCACACTAGACAAGGCAATGGAGTACTTCAATTCCACCTTTTTAAACATAATAAATCAAAAGGTCCCCTTACGGACAATTCAAATAAAAACCAACCCAGCCCCATAGCTCTCTAATAACACAAGAACCCTTCTCAAACTTGGGGATAAAGCTTGGGATACATGGTATCAGAATTAAGACTGATCACAACGGGCAAATCTGCCTCAAACTATGTAATAAAGCATAAAAAAAAACAGATATGGCAAGATAAGAAAAATCACTACACAAAGCTACTAGTAAAACATACCACTAGCCCCAAAAATTCTGTGCATCTGTCAACCAAGTATTACAACCAGACAAACCCACTACATCTTCCCCCAAAATCAGAGGAGATGATATAGAGATAGCTACCCAATTTAACTACTTCACTTCTTCCAACCTTAACCTAACTAGCAACAGCCAGCCTTGCACTCTCCCACAACCAATCAGCAACCCAAACTCATACCCTCCAGTCAGTCAGATCAGTTCCTACCAACACAATATACAAGCACCTCACTAAACTAAAACCCAATTTGGCAAATCGACAAACTCCTTGCAGAGCACCTCACCAGACAGAACCCAGTAAGTCAGAACTGGGGAGTCCACCTCTAAGAGGCCAGTCGTAAGTGGAGTCCCTCAGGGATCAGTCCTTGGGCCGCTACTTTTTGGCATTTACTTCTCTGAAGTCAAAGCCAATGTCAGTGATCTCTGGCTGACTAAATTTCCAGATTATTGCTAATTAGGAGCAGTCATTGAATTCTACACTGATAGAAATGTTCTCCAGGAAGGGCTGACAGAAACAACTGGTGTCAGAGCCATGGACAAACTAAATGCCAAGACTTCCATAACAGTACCCTTTGGGAAGTAATCCACCCCTGGTAACTATCATGGTTGACAACACACCCCTTAGAGATGACCCAGTAGTCAGGGACTTAGGGACCACACAGCCTTTGACCATGACGTGTCTACAGCACTGAAGAAATGATATGTTGCGCAACTTATAAACATAGGTATGGCATCCAAGTCCAAGGAAGTCACAAACATATCAGACTACAATGCCCTCTTTGATATGTACCCAACCACACATCCAACAATTGGAACGTGCAATAGAGGTTCTTCATTAAAAGAATAAAGAGCACAAGTAAAATGTCCTATGCAGACAGTCTCAAAGCCCTATCCTTGTATTCTGTCTCCTACAGGTTTTTGAGGGGAGATCTATGCATGGCATACAGGGCATTGTCAGACCCCACTCTGATGGACCTCCTGCATATACACAAAACAGCACTAGAATGACCCATTCTAAAGACTTAAACCTTGCCTGTGACAAACAGGACTTGCTAGAGAGACAGGTATGTATCCAAGAGACTACCCCGGTGGATGGAACAGGCTCCCTTCATCCATGTGAAGCAGAAATCCCCCTCAGTCCAATTCACGTGCAACTTGGACAATCAGATGGGGAATATGAAATTCATCCTGGGTTTGGCACCGGTCTTTAATGGACACAGGCAACCTGTAAATGGTTCATCTCCCAGGCCTCTGACTGTAAATGTTTCACCTCCCAACCCCCTGCTTACACTTATATCAAGGGTATCAGAACTTGTCAGAGATTTGGGATGCATGGCTACACTTAAAGGCCCCCTGTGGTCATTAGCCTAAACTATAAACATATGAAGGAAGTGCTACTTCAGAATACAACTCTACCTTGATCAAACACTGGAAGGGGCTCTCTGCATATTAGGAACTACCAATTCTGAAACATGTTTGGCAGAGGTTACCTCACCATGAAAAGAGATGGGAAGGAAGGCATACTGTGCTGGTTCAAAGGGAGAAAGTAAAATCAACTTTCCTAGCACAGGGCAAAGCAATAGGTCTCTGAGTAGCTTAATACGGATACCTCACCTTTGGAACATTTAACTGAAGGCCTGGAGTGTTAACAGGACTCCAAAGGTGGCAGGCTGAAATATAAGCATGTAATTTATTAGATATGCATGTTAAAGTAGATTTATAGAGGTCTGGCTGGTATTCTAGGAAAAATGCAACCTTAGTCATTCTAGGGTCAAGATCCTCTAATTGACACCAATGAGAGAAGCTATTTCATTTTGCTACGTATGATTTTTGCATACTAACATATGCCTTAGAAACCTTGAATATTGCCTGGCTGAGACATTTTACCCACATATCCTCTGAAAATCAGTGTCTTCCTGACATTAGATTGAGATCATCCAGCTTGTCCTCCTCAGAATGGCCAAGTTGGGGTATAATAGGAACTCTGTTCTGCATTAGAAGCTCCACTTAAACATCAAATCCAGTTTTCTTCTCATCAAGTTGTATGTGTGAATAAACGAATGTCATTTTGACCAAAACGTAGCTATAAGAAATAATATTTGGCTTCTCTTGTCAGCATTCTAGGGATCTAGGGCACAGGAAGACAAGCATAGCAAAACAGGCCTTGTCCAATTCAGGAGGGAAGGCATCAGTTTCCCAGTAACCTGAAATTGCTAGCCTTGAGCAATCTGTTTGGGATGCCTCTTAGGATCAGAGGAACAGCAGTCTATTTCTGTCACACCTTATCTGCTGGTCAAGTCTCTCTGTATAGCATGGACTTGAGGGGATCTGCTCAGTCAGCCTGCTAATGCATTCTATTTTGAAAAAATAACTTCAGTATTCCGAAATTGCCCAAGCTTGCATGGCTAGTCAGTAAATAAGAGTCCCTCTCTTACTTATGTACCACATCACAATGGTGTTGTGTCTACACTTGGAAGTAGACCCCATCCTTGCATGGCAGTAGGAGTGCTATCATTTCTTGATGTTCATGTGCTTTCACTCTCAACTCATCATGATCCTCAGACCTCAAGGACCCCCATTACAAGTCCCCCATGCTATCTTAGAGTAATCTGTTAGACACACTGATTCTGGGAGGCGAAAGGGTATCCCCCCCTTGTTCATAACATGTGCTGTTACCACCATGAGCTTTTCTTCTTTACACACTAGCAGTGAAAGTCTTCCAACTGCTGGAGGTGCGATTCCACCTGTTTAAGTACCACTGCTATTTCATGTGTAGGTGAGCCATGAGCACCAACAAGATGCATGCTGACACTTTCCTTAGAAGTTTTAGATGTTGCCTGGTTGTTATCTTTTCCTTCTGAATGGAGACAATATTTCAGTATCTTTGTCTAAAGATACCGCCAATAAGATAATTCAGAGGGAATGAGGTATCTCTCTGTGGGTCATCAAACCTATGACAAAGAACTTAACATTCAGGGTATTCAAAGCACCCTGCTAGAACTCTTTTACAGTATAGTAAAGGTAATCTAAGAAGGGATAAATCCGAATACCCTCTGCCTTGCAAAAGCCTGTCCCTGAAGTCTGGTATTTTATAAATATTCTGAGCATAACGAACAAGCAAGTGAACTGTTAAAACTCTCTCCCTTCTGTGAACTTTAGGAGATTTGCAACTTTTGCTTATAGGGATGTAGATATAACAGTCTTAAGTCCACTATCAACATGAATGATCCTTCTGCCAACAAAGCAATTACTAGAAAATGGAAATCAAATTGAAGTACTGAACATTGTTAAAGAAATAAAAGAACTGGAACTCTAGACACTTCTTGAGCAGGGAATACAAACAGTAAATACATTTAAAAGGCATTTAGGATCTTTACGTAGAAATAAATGGACAATGTGGGAATACATGCAGAATAATGTTCAGAAGTGATGTTTAAGAAAAGGCAGGAATTGTACAATATGTAATGTTGAGGTTGCTAAAGAAAAAAACACTATGTATAACGCATGAAAAAAATTACTATGGCATTACTGCTTTTCTGTTAATGTACGTCTATGTCCTAAGTGATAATTTAATACAGGTTTGAAAAAACATGAACGATCCTTGAGGAATGAGTTGTATGAGCCATTGCAGAGTAAGGATTTTGATATGGATATGCTTATGAATTGGCTTTGACAGAAAAAATCTAGAATAGGACTTCAAGGCCCCTTCTTCCTTGGTACCTGAACAGTATGGTGTAAAAGTCGGAGCCTTCCTCCCGACAGGACCTTCTATAGCCCATCTAGCATACCTTGTAGAACCTGAAGGATGAACAGAATCTGATCTGGGAACTGGACAAGGTACAGTCTTCATTTCTTAGAGATGTCCTTTTTTTCCAATAATGCTTAGCACCTTCTTGCCTTGACTTATTTACAACAGTCTATAAAGGCAGGCAAGTGTCAAACACGCAAGGACAGGAAAGTAAGAGACAAACTAAGGTGGTATTAAGGGAGGTGTTGAGAGATGGGCTGCAAGGCTGAGCAAAGGCAGATCCTCGGGATCTCTAACTGCCCCCTAGGCTTTTCTTTATGTTTTGTTTACCTCTTTTTGTACCCCCCCCCCCCTTTGCCAGACCGGATGGGCTATTGTCTGTCATTAGCACAGGTGTCACCTTGGAAACTCTTAAGCTTGCATGTCAGAAAAATCTGCCTGAATAGTCTTACCCCTCTTCCTCCAGCTCTGTACACCTCTTCAGCAGGGGATACAAACAGTAGATACTTATTTAAAAGGCATTTTATGATCTACATAATCAAATTCTCTGTAAGGGATGAAGTAGTCAACCAAGCACTCAATACCAGAACCCAGAACCAACTATATTTCTTTGAGCGCTTGGTAATCTGCTAGGAGATAATGCAAATCCAGCAACTCTTGCTTCAGATCTTTATCATAAATCCCCACTACCCTGGTCCTCATCTGCTAAGTATGTGGGACTACAGTTTAAAGCCCTGAAGACAAGGTTAGCAGCTGCAATACCTTTCCCCTAAACCTATTAAGTGTTCTGCTCTACTTTGCTCTCCTTGTCAGCTGGAATATGGTTCCTGGGAGTAGCCAAAACTGCTCCCTTGCTAGGATTCAGGACATCACATTTAATCAGCTAATGGATTTTGGTACAGGACCACTGAGATGTGGATGGCTCAGTGGGAGTCTAAACAACTTTCTCAAAAATTTTTTTTTTAATTTAAATTTTTTTTTTTTTTAAGAAATAAATACATAGTATGGGGAGTACAAACTACTCTGGTCAAAAGCCCTTGTGGAAATCCTTGACCCTGTAATACTGGGCAGGTTTCCTGAGTGCACGGAGAAGGGAGTCAAGCTCCAATGATGCATCAAGAAACACATTCTCCAGAATGTACAGCACTGGAGGAATGGCTAGTGTTCTACATTCAGTAACCTGTGAAAGCCCAATACTTCTTCCTGGGCTTCAGAGTACTCCTTGGATTCCCACTGGAATGTATAAAAGTATCTCTAAAGGAAAAGTCCTTCCTGCCGGAGATGGAGAAAAAAGTATCCTCAGTGTCAGAGCCCAGAATCTCAGCTGACGGGAACCTGCTCATATATGCCTGTTCAACAGCACTGGAGTCAGATTCCACCAGAGTGGAATCCATTCTCCTCTTTTCTTCTTCTAAGGGGCTCCAGTTACAGATTGAATTTCCAATTCAAGACTCTTGGATTTAAAACCAGAGATGCTGACTTTGGCCAAATGATGTAAGGTATCTAAAGAAGCAGCCCACCCAAGAGGGCTGCAAAATAACCACATAAAATATAGACATGCCCAATTTTCTTTATGATGACGACAAAAATGCCTAAGATCATTTTTGCTCACAGCTTGAAAGCCATATAACAGACATGAAGAGGAGTGAGAGGGATTGTGGATATGGGGAAAGTTGTTGTTCCAGCCTGGGCAAGTTTTCTGTGTCAAGCAGACTACAACCTGTTGTCTAAAGCCTGAACATTTTGAAAGTAATTGATTAGACCATATTGAACCCAGTGTGCTACACAACGAATTATCTTTTTTGTCAATTCCCTTATGTGAAACATTATCAAAATTAATAACCTTATCACACAACCTTAAAGTTGCTAAAACAAACAGATTCTGATTTGCTGATATTAAAAAATAATGTGTTATAGCAAAATTACTGTGTTACACTTACGGTTTTGATAAGGGTTCTTGCCCAGTGCATTATAAGGGCTGGTTGCAGTCCATGTTTTTCTAAAGCTCTGAGAGTACCAAGGCCATGTTGCACTACTAGTCTTAACTTTGCAGATGTTCCGGCTCTTGGAGAAAAAGGAAAAAAAGTATTCAAATTAAAAAAAAAAAAGCAAGTTTACCAGTAACAAGCATTTCAGTGTTCCATTTAAAACAAACTTACTGAGCTTTCTTGTGAATAAGATTATAAACTGCATCCCACCAGGACTGTTGTTTTTCAGTACAGAGTAGTTTGCTGACTGAAAGTGGCAAGCACCGAGGTTGGTGCGAACTGTAATGAATATTGCGTTTATCTTGCAACTGTGAGTAGCTAGTAAATATTACTCCAAGAAGAAAAACCTAAACAAACAGAACCAAACTGCATTAGGTAAAGTATTGGATAGCATTTATGTTTAATTTCAATAAAGGGGGAAATGTACCTCCAAATCCAAGATGCAAATAGATTCTGGAGCATCTGTAGAAAGTCTTGCGGTTTCCTGGGGTAGTCTGGGAAATAGCAGCTTTAACCAGTTTCTGACAACAGGAGATTTTGACATGAAATACCACTGCAAACCAAGCCACGTCAAGTGCTGCAAACTTCCATTATGCAACCTCACAGCACCTAAAGCAAAGCAAACGCCCTTTTATAGAATGACAACATACAATAAAGATAAAGAAATACACAACCATGGGTGCTTTTTACTCCCCTCCCAAAAGGAAAATAAAAATAGGCTACTTGTATCCTGTTGCCTTTACAAGAATTGGCTACACTAGCAAAGATAAAAAAGAAGTTATGTACTCACCATAACGTTCCATCTGAGTAGATACTTCATTTGTCTGCAACCTGTGGGTAGTCGGATCTGACCTCGGATCCGAACCGGCAGCTTTCCAAGCTTCAAGATCCTAGCTCCTCCCCCTACCCATAATCCCTTACTACCAACCACATTACCTCAGATCGGTTATTTTGCCCTATAAGCTAAAGACAGAGAGGAAATTCTCCAAAGGACAATATCTTTCCAAGGTTCGGGGGATGGCAGGGGGGGTCGGTTGCAGACAAATGAAGTATCTACTCAGATGGAACGTTACGGTGAGTACATATAACTTCTTTATCTGAAGTAGTTACTTCATTTGATCTGAAACCTGTGGGACAGAGTCCCCAGCTTACCTAAAGGCCCTGGGTGGTCCCTACGGAAGGATATTCCTAAGCACCATGGAGCCAAAGGAAGCCCTACTTCTGGAGATCATGTCCAGCTTGTAATGAGAAATGAACGTATGGGAAGAAGACCAAGTAGCTGCTGAACAGATATCATCTACTGAAACTCTAGACCAAAACGCTGTTGAGGTAGCCACAGATCTAGTAGAATGTGCCCGAACGACAACCGGAGCTGGCTTCCCAGCTGAAATGTATGCTTGTCTGATACACTGAGAGATCGAATTTGCTACTGTCACCTTAGAAATTGGTTTGCCCATGGCTGATTTAGCATAAGAAACAACTGGTCTGACTTGCGGAAATCTTTAGTCCTATGCAAGTAAAAACGTAGTTGTCTGTGCACATCCAATTTGTGCAATATGTATTCACCTTTGTTTTGGAAACTAGGAAAGAAAACAGGGAGGTTAATAGATTGATTAATGTTAGTCTCTGTGGCTACCTTAGGTAGAACAGAAGGATTAGTCCTGAGGGCCACCCTATCTTTGTGAAAAATAAGGTATGGATACTTAATGCACAAAGCTTGCAACTCTGATACCCGCTTGGCCGAGGTAATAGCAACCAAGAAGGCCGTTTTCCAAGATAAGAATTTTAAAGGCACTGAGGCCGCCGGTTCGAAAGGTGGTCCTGTTAGTGCTTGTAAGACCAAGGTAAGATCCCATGGAGGCATAGCCGGCTTAATGGGAGGCTTCAAGAGAAACACGCCTTTTAGGAAGGCTTTGCATATCTTTGCTGACGCCAAAGAATTTACGCCATCCCCCACATGATGAGAGATGGCTGCAAGTTGGACTTTAATGGTGGACGCACTAGCTCCCTGCTTAAAAAGGAGGGATAGGAAGTCCAGGATAGTGGGAATAGGAACCGTAATGGGATCCAATTCCTTATCCTTCGCCCAGATGGAAAAACGTTTCCATTTACTGTTGTAGAGCTTTCTGGTGGATGGCTTATGAGCTGCCACCAGAATGGCCTTAACCGGGGACGAGATACCGGGAGACCTAGCCATTAATGGAACTGGATCAACCAGGCCGAGAGCCTGAGGTTGACCAAGTTCGGAGTGTGGCATCTCGTCGGATGCGAGATTAGGTCTGGTCTGGGATCCAGAATCCATGGGGGGGCCACACTGTGAGACTGCAGAAAGGGGAACCAGACTTGTCGAGGCCAGAATGGGGCAATGAGAATCACTCTGCTCCCCAACCGACAGGCTTTCTGGATGAATTTCGTCAGAGGAAGAGGAGGATACACATAAAGGAGACCGGGCGGCCAAGCATGAACCAGAGCGTTCCTGGGGGATTCCCCTCTGGGGGGAAATATCGCGAAGTAATCGCTGCATTTTGAGTTTAGGGGCGAGGCAAAAAGGTCGCAGCGAGGTTGACCCCATTTGAGGAATATCTGCTTTGCGACAGAGGGATTCAGAGACCACTCGTAGGGGCTGAGAAATACCCGACTTAAGTTGTCCACTAATATGTTGGCCCGCCCCGGAATGTGCGTTGCTATCCGAAAGCAGTTGGTGGAAATAGCCCATTCCCACACTCTCATGGCTTCTCGACACAGGGGGGTAAGACCTGTTCCCTCCCTGTTTATGTACCAGACAACGGACACGTTGTCCATCTGGATTGCAATAGTCCCCAGACGTATAAGGTGATGGAGAGCTTGCAACGCCAACAGCACTGCCCTCATCTCTAGGACGTTGATATGCAATGCAGTCTCTAGAGAAGTCCACGTGCCTTGGACGGACTTGCCTGCGTAATGCCCGCCCCACCCGAGGCAGGAAGCATCTGTGGTCAACGTGGCTTTGACTGGGGGAATCACAAAGGGTCTCCCTTCTTTGAGTTCCTGAGCCTGTAACCACCAAAGTAGGGAGTTCCTGCATGCCCTGCTCAGAGGAATCAGCATGTCCAAGGGCTGGACTGATAGAGACCATTGGACCTGGAGAGTCCATTGCAACACTCGCATTCGCAGACGGGCATGAAGAGAAAGGCCGATCACTGCCGACATAGATCCTAACGCCCTCAGGACTAATTCTGCTGGAGGGGCTTGGCTCTGAAGAATGTCCAAGACTTGGCGAGACAAACTGTTCAGCCTGACCGATGTCAGAACCACTCTGGAGATCCGAGTATCCAACCTGGCCCCTATGAATTCTAGGGCTTGAGTGGGGCACAGGCAGGATTTCTTTAGATTCACTGAAATGCCCAAATGACCAAACAGAGATAGGGTGTAATCTCTCGCCGTAACCAGCAGATGCTTGTTGGGGGCGGTGAGGAGCCAGTCGTCCAGGTAAGGGAACACTTGAATGCCCTGGAGTCTCAGGTGGGCTGCAACCACTGCCATGACTTTGGTAAA
This sequence comes from Protopterus annectens, assembly GCF_019279795.1. NCBI lineage: Eukaryota > Metazoa > Chordata > Ceratodontiformes > Protopteridae > Protopterus > Protopterus annectens. The sequence continues at coordinate 1,135,043,151 of NC_056735.1, read as the reverse complement.
CACTCTGGGGGCTAAGGTTAGGCCAAATGGAAGAATCCTGAACTGATAATGACTGGCTCCTAGCCGGAAGCGGAGGAACCTCCTGGATCGTCTGTCCATTAGTATATGGTAGTACGCATCTTTTAGGTCCAACGAGCACATCCAGTCGTTCTCCTGCAGAAGGGGGAGAATAGATTGGAGGGTGACCATCCGGAACTTTTCCTTGGGTATGAACAGGTTCAGGGACGAAAAGTCTAGAATGGGTCTGAGGTCACCCGTTTTCTTTGGCACCAAGAAGAACCTGGAGTAATAACCCGATCCGGACTGATCTGGGGGGACGGGCTGGATGGCTCTTTCTTAGCAACTCCAAAATTTCTTGAGTTGCGGACTCCCTTTGATGGGGTGGAACATCAGGGAGATGTTTGGGTTTTGGGGGGGGGGGGGTTGCAAGAACGGTATCGTGTAACCTCTGGATATTATCCGGAGCACCAATTGATCGTTTGTAATGGACTCCCAATTTGATAGGTGCTCCGATAGTCGCCCCCGACTGCCTCCAGAGGGGGACAATCGGGCAAGCCCTCAGGGCTGTTGCGCGGGTCCCTCCGAGAAAGGTTCTCTAGACCCGAAGTTACATGGGCCCCCTCTGCCTCTGGGCCGGCATCCACCTTGTCCCCCTCTGCCTCTAGAGGACGAGCTGTCCGCAGCAGGACGGGATTGCTTAGATTTATGGAACCACAGCTTCTTTTGCCCCCTCTGATTCCTAGAGAAGGATCTTTGGGGGTTAGAGAAGCAGACTTAGATGGCCGACAGCGTCTTCCCATCCTTCTCGCTTTGGACTAGCATGTTGCGAACCGATGAGCCAAATAAGGCCGAACCATCGTAAGCGCTCATGAAGGGCCTTAAAGGGATCCGTGAAGTCTCAAAGGCGGAGCCAGGAGTGCCGTCGCAAGACTACTCCCGCTCTGCTAGCTCTAGCGGCTCCTTCCGTGGCATGGGAAAGAAGCCGCATAGATGTATTTGATATGGATTTTAGAGTGGCCATTCGAGTCTCAAAAACATTTTTGTCTGGGACAGACATGGACTCCGGAGGGGCTGCAGCGTATTCTTTAATTAAGTCACGCTGTAGCCTGATAGTGTGTGCCATGTAGTTCAGCGACCTTATGGCAAAGGTTGCGGAAGCAAACATCCGCTTCCCAATATGGTCCAAAGCCCGAGACTCCTTGTCAGGCGGATGGACCGAAGAACTTTCTTGGGCAAGTTCTTTCTTAGTGGCAGCTGCCACCAACATAGCATCAACGGGTGCGCCTTTGGACCAAGAAGGTCTATCAGAGGGAGGGCTGAGGACCTTATCCAGGCGGCTAGGGATAGGCTCCACGGTGTCGGGCTCCTTCCAAGCCCTGGTGGTAATTAGGTCCACCAAGGGGTCGGCTGGGGGGGACACCCAGGAGGTAGATGGGCCTGCCTCAAAGGCTTCCAGAAATACGGACTCGTCCAGGGAGGGCTTTTGGGCAGACCACCCCCCTCTTATACGCAACATTTCCATGATGTCTCCAAATGAGACATCCTCAGGGGGTGACCTTGGGGAACCCTCCGTATCCTCCAAATCCATATCCGTGGTAATGGACTCAGGTGAGTCCAGGTGCCTCCTTTTGCACTGGTGTTTCCGAGGCACCTCTTCGGCGGGGCTGTCCGAAGAGGGCTCGTCCACCGGGTGTTCCTCCCTAGGAACTAACTGGAGGCTTTGGGCAGGCTGTCCAGATGGACGGACGATCGAAGACAGACCCTGATACAGTGGGGGCATGGGCGGATCCGAAGGTCCGGTCGGGGACCTGGATGACCTCGACAGTACCCTCTCCACTACCTCAAAAGCAGAGGGAGATTCACTATCACCAGCCTGAGAAAGCAACCTCCTCAGCTCCGAGGAAAGGATCGGGGTCGGAGCCAAAGCAATCGGATCCGAAGTAATGGTGTGCTCCGCCCCAATCGGCGCCGAAGACACAACCACTCATTCGGATTCGATGCTCAACCCTCGGCCCCGAGAGCTTGGATCCGACAAGCTCGAAGGTATAGTCGGCGAAGACACTATCCCTGTCGGCGCCGACGTATCCCCGGATCCGAAAGGGCCTGGATCCGAAAACTCAGAGACCCGATAACGGGTCGGAGAAGGAGCGATCGGGGCAAAAATGGGGGCTGCACTCCCTCCCAAAGGGGGGGGAGGCAAGAGCATCCCCATCTGCATCTGGGTCTGTAAAAATCTTCACATCATCTGATCCATGTCTGCTTCGGAGATGCTTCTAGTGGACCGCAAAGAGGTAGTCGAAGCAGGCCGGGAAGGCCGCCTGGAAGACCTCGAGGGAGACCTATCCTCCTCCTCCGGCTCCGGAGAAAAGGAAGGAGAACGGAGCCGAGAGGACAAGGATCCGGAGACCCTCTCAGGGGACTTCAATATCTTTTCCGGCGGAGCCGAGGGATGAGACTCGGCCCGCCTTTTAGAAACATGGCCCTCTCTCCCTATGTTTCTTTTTCTCCTTGTGGGAAGAAGACCCAGACTCCACAGAGCTAGTACACGATAAGGGAGGTTGAGTCCCGGGTACAGCTAAGGGAGTAACCGGCGCCGAAGCTACAGGAGTAGCTTGGACACGGCTGGGAGAGGAAGAAGAAGCTGATTCCTGAGGGAGTTTTCCCACCAGGATCAGCTTGTTCTTCCTGTCCCTAAGTGCCCGAGGGTTGAAGGCCGCACAAAACTGGCAGGCCTCCGACAAATGTGCTGCCCCCAGACATAAAACACACTGAGTGTGGCCATCAGCTGGGGAGAGCTTGCGGCCACACTCAGTACACTTTGAAAATATAGCCTTAGACTCAGCCATAATTCTCACACACACACACCCAAACACTAAGGGTGGAGGGGGAGAGACAAATTTAAACTAAGGGAAAAGTTGTTTTTTTTTTAAGTGGGTTTGATAGGGTTTGACGCTAAAACAACACACACACAATTTAAACTAGGTATTAAGTATTAGAAAAAGGAACAATCTCACCAGGCCAGGAGCTCTTCACTAGGAAGCAACTGTCTTTAGCCGCGGCAAAAAACGATCGGAGGTAATGTGGTTGGTAGTAAGGGATTATGGGTAGGGGAGAGGAGCTAGGAGCTCGGATCTTGAAGCTTGGAAAGCTGCCGGTTCGGATCCGAGGTCGGATCTGACTACCCACAGGTTGCAGATCAAATTAAGTAACTACTTCAGATCTGAATATTTCTAAATGGTTTTGCCTTTTTTTGGAATTACCATTTTAGTTTACGAGCAATATCAAAATTAATCAACAGAAAACATGGCACTTAAAAATAACACTTAATAAACCACAAAATATACCTCCTTTTAAATTCCAACTTAATATTGTATCCTCAGAATGCATTATCTCAAGCTGCTGTTTCAGGCAGTGTTTATATGTGGGAATAATGTTAACCTCTTACTGCTGCTTCGGATTTTGTTCAACTCATCTGACAAAAGAGCAAGGAAACTCAAAGATTTAGCATCCATGACCAAGGCACCAAACTCAGTGAAAAAGTTACAAAGTTTACAACTCAACAGCTAAGCAGATCTAGTACACTGTGGCTTACATAAATTGTTGGATAATTGTGTGTGTGTGTGTGTTGAACTTGCGCAACGGTATCACCATAGCAACAAAAGGCCATCTTAGTCAAGTAACTTTCCAGTCTTACAAAAAAGTATCTATTGAGATGGACTACAGTTGCAATCCTATCTTAACGTTGCTCCAGATCTGATTTTTTAACTTAACTGCACCCTCCATTTCGAGGCAGCACGCTTGAACCACGTCAGACAGTAGGAAACTCCACTATTGGGACCAAAGAAGGATCTTTGTGAAAACAGACTATTATACAATTAATCAGCCTATGCTATATATGGCCACCATTACTTTCTGATCAATCACCTTGAAAGGATTAAGAAGTCTGATGGATTTGGTTGTGGCAAAGTCTGTCGGAAGAGGGGCTATTGACATCTAAAGATTATCATGCTCAAAGTCAAAAGGTCGCAGACCTGAAAACAAACCTGACAAACTTGCACAGTATTTGCATTCTCCACTTGACACACAGGAGGAGATTGTACTAAGACGGACACCAACATACCCCTCATTCTGATATCAAATGTTAGAAGTCTAGTGCCTGGCATGTTAGTCTTTTTTAAAAAAGTGTTTTACTTCTAGAGTCCAAGCTTGTGACCTACTCAGCAAATTATCAGTATCTTTAGCTTAAATACTAGTAGCATCAGTGATGTACAGAGAAATTTTGGGGAGTACTAGCAAAAATGCCTTGCTTTGTCATTGTAATGAAATACGTACTAAAAAGTGTTGTGTAAATGCTGTGTTAGAAGAATGAGATGCTGGCATCAAAGTTTTAAGGAGAATAAGCTCAGATGTGCAGACACCAGCATTTTGAAGGCTGAAAGAGTCCAAGAATTTGATGAAAATTAAAGTAGAATGTGAAAATGCTGCCTTGTTGCTCAAAATAATTCAAATTAAATGTCTATTATTGATCTTCAGACATTTTTCTAGCAGCTTTCAGCCTTGGCAGACTTAAAATACAGTTATGTCTTTACTTACTAACATATGTTAGAGTAGATCAATGTTAAAGTACTAACTGAAGAGTCTGTGCCATGCAGAAGCCTACATCCGGCCTGAATACACTAATCTTTCACCATCCTTCAGCTAGTGACGTCTGCTGTAGTCTGACCTCTGGATGTCGAGATATAAAAAGGGCTGTCAGCCAGCTCCATCTTCAGCTCTTTGTCTAGAGTGAAGAGTCTGACGATCCTGAGAAGAACACAACCTTTCCAATCATCCCAAACATAAAAGACAGGAGCATTGACAAAAGGGAACGGAAGGAAAGGAAAGTATATGGTGATGATGAATGGGTTGAAGGAACCAATCCCATCCAGAGGTTAAGAGATGGAAAGCTGTTGGAAAAGGGTACTGAAACTCGAATCTACTCGAATATCTACAACTATGGAAAGTGGAGACAACTACACTATGCTCATCATAGTCAATGCTGCAGTTCCAATTACTGGGAAAACTCCCACAGCTTTTATTGAAAGTAAATAGAGATGCACTTCACAATCTATTTGGAAATAGTTTGTTTGCCAACTAGTTTGCCTTTTTACCCTTTGCAAAGTTAATCTGATCTGTTTAGGAAGTTGCACCTATGGAGATAAAAATGTTAATGGGATTACATCCAAGGAATGCAATATTCTTTCCCTTGTGTTTTAGGAGTTTGGGAAGAACAAGAGACTACCTGGACAAAGTAGAGATGGATTTTAAGGGGTGACTGTCCCTGTGGAAGACTAAGAATGCCTCTCTGCACATAAACAGCTTGAAGTTTAGAAACCCTTCTGGCTGAAATGAGTTATAAATAGCAGAGTTGTTTTCCATGAATAGTTTGATAGGGGGTGAAGGATGCTGGTTCAAAGGGTGGCAAAGTAAGTTTTTCAAGCAAGCACAATTCCAAGCAGGTGGGGTGGAGAAGTTCTCTTCAGGTAGACTCAGGTATATTAATCCTCTTCAGAAACAGTTTCATGGGGGGGGGGGGTGATAAATAAGCAGGGACCTTGGAAGGCAGGCAGAAGCAAGACCCTTGATGCTTGAATAAGAATTCCTGTTTGAGGAAGTAAGAAAATTACTCACGGATTTGTTTAAGCCTGCATAGAAGAGATGGAATACTACTAAACTGACACAAGATAGAAAATATTTACCATTCAGCTTAAATATGGCTTTCTAGTATTTAGTTTTCTAACCTCTTTCAGAATGGTTAAGGCATCATGGGATTAGGACAGAGTGAACGGACTCCTAATGCAATATTCTACGCTGTGAGCTTGAGTATCCTTGGAATGTGATATCCCTGTGGTAGACCATTAATGGCTCCCTGCACACAAAGGGCAGGCACTTGTTCTGTGTGAAAAGGTCCCTAACTGTTGCACTGCTTTGGTTTCTTTTTAACATCCATTCATTGTGGTGTTAAAACAGTTCTGTTCAGGGAATTTGCCAGTAGGTTGCTCTGACCAGGGATATAAAAGTACAGCTGTAAAAGTAAAATTTCCATAACAATAGACATTCAAAATGATCTCTGTTGCAGTAGTGTTAGCTGAATGGCTTATATCCTGCCAAGAATATAACTGATGGACAGCTTCCAAAGCTTCAGGGCACCTTCCACATGACCAGTCTGTCAGATCTAGCTGAGCTAACTAAAGAGAGATTTGAACACCAAGCCTTTCAGAGCTTTCATGTCAAATGAGACATGGAGGCTGAGCCCTGAAATGGCAATGTTAGAAACAAAAACTGAGGTACTCACAACCCCGCATAAACACCACCAAAAAAGACGATGGTGGGATAGAGCAGCTACTGCAGCAGTGATCAATCAAACCTTTACCGTTATGGTAAGTTGATCACTGCTGCAGTTGCACTAAGCTATATGAGTAGATTGCCCTAACTTCATACATTTAAGATGTGGAAGTTGAAGGGTCTGGAGTCACTGCAGAATGGTCCAAGCAAAGCCTGATCTAGACCCAGAGAAGGAATCAAGCTTGCAATGTCTTGTAAATGTATCCAGAGAATCAAATTGCTGCTTCGATAATCCAACCCTTTCCAAAAATACACAGAAGCCAAGGGCCTAGTAGAATGGGCTTCAACTCTGCAAAGAACAGTTTTATTGTTGAGTATTACAAAATGTAATAGTCTGAGACAACCATTTGGTAATAGTCTGTTTTGAAGTGTTCCTTTTCACCTTCACAAAAAAAGAATTGTCAAGAGAGCATGGAGTTGTCTGGGGAAACCCAAGTATGAAGTTTTCTTTGCCCCTTACTTTTAGGTTCAGGAAAAAACACAAGATAGTTGGGTTTGAAGTAAACTTTAATTCCACTTTAGACAAAAAACAGCACTTGGTTCTTAAAAAAAAGACATTTTCAAATAAATGCTGTCTGTGAAAAATGAGACTGGGTTGACACAAGTCAGTTACCTTTCTTGCAGAGGAGAGAGTAAATCAGTAAACAATTTCCATGTTAAGACCCTCAAATCAGCCAGATTAGTGGGTTCAAATGGATGAAGTGTTAGCTCCTCTAACTAGGGTTGCAAACTTTACATGTCAAAAATTCAGGACATGTAAGTGAAAGCAACAAGCCTGCAGAACAGAAGTGTGCATTAACCTACCCTCGAGAGGACTGTCACACAGTATTAAAGTGCTCAAATATATTCTTGCGTTCTTCCATGTCAGTGTCCCTTACTTCTGGACAGCTGCCAACCTTATCTCTAACATAAAATTCAAATCCCAAGGAAGGCAACAGGTCTTCGAGAACTCTTACGCAAACTCGTTTCTAAATATTTTGACATAAGAATGCTTTCAAATAAAAAGATCCACAGAAAGACAAGCTAAAATAGCTGATACATTAACCTTGTTGGAGGAATAAGAAAGACCATAGGATAGTAACTCAAATATTGTAAAATCAGATAACTAGCCATGAATGGGGGTTGGTTATATTGTTGCCATAACCT
>NC_056735.1:1135026202-1135033702 GCF_019279795.1 Protopterus annectens | reverse complement strand
AAACTTGAACAAGTTGAACAGACTGCACAATGCACCACCATGCTAGAGTTAGAGTCAAACACAGTGAACAGCCATCAAAACAAATGTGGAAATTAGAAATTGCTGCCAAATGGACTTCGAATGTGAAGAACTGGCCCCATGACTGAATAGTAGTGCCAAGAACTCTAACACATGTCTAACTGGGGCAGACAAAGTGTCTGCATGCTCTTGAAGAGCCCAGTGTACAAATCTTTTCCACTTACTAGCATAAAATTTCCTAGTGGATGGCTTTAGGGAAAGTAGCTAGATGTGGCGAACAGGTTAAGAGAGCATCGACTGTATAGCTATTACTGGAAGTGTAGAAAACAAGCTGTCAGCTTGAGGTCTGGATACGTCATGCTAGTCAAATTATACAGGAGATCTGGAGCTGGGTCCAGAATCCAGGGTTGGTGAATGGGAAGGGAAACCGAAGCTGTCAAGGCCAAAAGGGGGGAATGAGAATGACTATGGTCGTCAACCTGGTAGCTCTCTAAAGGAACTTTGGAATTAGGCAAATTGGGGGATATACATAAAGTAATCCAGGGAGGGCAATCATGGACAACAGCATCCCTCGGTGCCTCGTCCTGTGGGGGGAGGATAAGGGTGAAATAGCTGCTGCACTTGTTTAGGGGAGTTGCAAAGGAGAAGGAGCAAAGCTGGCCCCACTTGTGGAGAATTAGTGCCGCAACTTTCTGGTTGGGGGACCACTCATTAGGTAACGCAGAATGTACCTGCTCAGCTTGTCTACTAGCATGCTAGACTTCGCTGGAATGTGCATTGTAGAGAAAGCGGTTGGAAGATATTGCCCACTACCATATCCTCAGTGCTACTCAACATACGGGGTACGATATAGTTCCTCCTTGATTGCTGATGTACCAAACCACAGACAAACTGTTTGTCTGTATTACAATCATACCTAAAGGGAGAGCAACCTGAAGGCTTGCAACACTAAAAGCATTGCTCACAACTCCAGTATGCTGATATGCAAAATGGCCTCTTCAAGGGATTAAATGCCGTGGACTGTCTTTTCCAGGTAATTACCCACCACCCTAACTGGGAAGCCTCAGTGGTCATGATGGCCTTGGACTACCAGGGGATAAAAGGACTGCCCTGTAGCCACAAGATCAGATTTTTCTTTCAAGAGTTAGTTATTTGTATTGGAGCGGACAAGGGTAGTTGGAAATATTGATCACTGAGATGCCAACATCCACTGAAGAATCCTCATCTGAAAACTGGCTAGCAAAACAAGGGTTACTGCCACCGCCATAGATTGTAGTGCTTGCTAAACCAGTCAAGCAGAAATCATGGTACTGCAAAGTACCTTGTTGACTTGTGACCTTAAAGTTTCAACTCTGGAAAGGGGAAGGGAGGCTATTGTTGATCTGGTGTCAAGTAGCACGCCTATGAATTCTAGAATTTGAGTTGGCTCTAGACTTAACTTCTCGAAACTTATGGTTATTCCTTCTCTTGCCATGACTTGATGCCTAGCCAGAGCAGTAATGAGCTAGTCATCTATTTAAGGAAATAATCCCTGAAGTCTCAAGTGAGCTGTTACCAGTACCATACATCTGGTTAACATTCTGGGGGCTGTGGTGAGACCTAAAGGCAGTGCTCTGAGCTGATGACTGGTTCCTAGCTGAAAGTGCAAGAATCTCCTGGATTGCTTGTTTATTTTTATATGACAGTACGCATGCTAGAGATCTAATGAACACATCCAGTTGTCTTTTACCAAAAACGGAAGAATGGACTGACCCATGACCATCAAAGAACTTTGTCTTTCGAACTTATCTGTTCAGGCTGCAGAGATTCAGAATTTGTCTCCAGTTCCCCATTTTCGTTGCTACTAAATAGAATCTCGAGTAAGTTCCAGATCGCTAATGGTCTCGGGAGACCTCTTGGGTAACTCTTGCTTAGCAGCTTTTGTATTTGAATGGCTGCTTGATTCCTGTGAGTGGGTGGAGCATCGCGGATTTTCCTGGAATCTAGAGAAGGAAGGTAAAACAGAATTGTATATCCTCTTGATACAATCCTCTGCGCCCAAATATATTTTCTCTCTAGCCAGGCTCTCTGGTCCAGGGACAAAAACCCCCAACTGCCTCTAGAAGGGGGCAACTGGTCCTCTGTTCAGCAGCGCTGGAAGAGTTTGCTAAACAATTGTTCCCTGGACCCTTGATGTTGCAGGCCTCCTCTGCTGCGAGGGCAGCATCTACCATTTCAATTTCCCCCTCTGCCTCTGGGGGAAGATCCTCCACGTATGTCCTGGAAAGATCCTTTATTTCTTGAAACTACATCATTCCACCACCTCAATGATTCCTCGAAAAGGATCTTGGAGGGGATGCACACCCACTGCAGAAAGACTCTTCCCATCCTTCTCGCACATGGACTAGGTATCTCTCACTTTGGGGCAAAAAAGTGGTGCCATCAAAAGGAGCACTGACTAACAGCCTTAAAAGGCTCAGCGTAGTTGCAGAAATGCATCCAGCCTCATCTCCTAATGGCTACACCTGAACTCACTGCCCTTGTGGTTCCTTCTGCCACACTGGAAATAAGCCTCATAAACAAGTTCGATATGGATTGCAAGGTTGCCAGCTGTAAGGTGATTGAATCCTTCACCTCCTCAGACATGGTTCCTGCCAGGCTGTCAAGAGTTCCTTAATCAGATCCCTCTGTAGTCTGGCGAAATGTGCCAAATAGTTCAGAGACTTCAAAGCAAAGGTCCCTGAAGTGTAGACACTTCCCAAACCTGTCCATAGACCGTAACTCCTTGTCAGGAGGATGAACAGAGGAACTTTTTTCAGGAAGGGGCTCAATTGCGTCAGGCTCCTTCCATGCTAACAGCGAGGTGAATTTGAGGAGCTCTTTGGCAGGTGGAAACACCCAATTAGATGGGCCTGTATCAAACGCCTCCAGGAGCACAATTTCCTACAACAAACGGCAGCCGGGCTTCCAGCCACCTCTGTTTCAGGACTTCAAGGAAGTTTCCAAACTAGACATCAAAAGCATAACTGTGGGGAACCTTCACCCTCCTCAAAATCGGTGTCTTTGGTGACAGATGCTTCCTCTTGCATGTCCTCTTCAAAGGGACTTGCTCAGTGAGAATCTGGGGAGGTGGAAATATCCATCTGGGTACCCTGGGGTTTTGGTACCAGCTGTCCCTGTGGGAGGGTTAGCTGAGACTTGACACAGAGATGGGAGAGATGTAGCTAAAGGACCCAAGGGGATAAGACCCATCTGGGTCATGGTAGCTGACAGGGCTCTCTTCAAAATCCTAAAGTCCTAAAGGCTAACCTTTCAGGTGAGGAATAGGAACCTGGATCTGAAAGGAGGGCTTTTCTGATCCTTGGTCCTCCCCCTGATCAGAGGAAAGTTGCCCCCAGGCAGAAACTGGTGCCAAATTAATCCTTCTTGAAGCTACAAGGTTTAGAGACAGCTCCAAAGCCCTCAGTCTACTGAAACACCTCAGATCTAAACAGGGTTGGATCAGCTGCAGATCTGATAGCACCAAGGAGCTCAGTGCGAGCTTCGGACCAGAGGATACAATGATCTTCAGATCCAAACACAGGCCTGGACAACTCGGATCCAAGGGCTTCATCTCCAAAACCAGAGGGAGTTAGAGATGGTGTGTCATGGATGTATAGGCTTCCTGACCCAAATGGGTCGCAGTCAAAGGAAAAACCAGATGGCTCTGTACTGAGATCTGTCACTACCCTCTCCGCATCTTTCCCAGTGATGCAAGAGGACTGCTTGTAAGGAGAATCTGGCCTATAAAGGAAGGGAGTAATTACTCTTGATGCGCCCAGGTCCACAGATGGGGGAGTACCTTGCCCTGGGAAGTACATCCTGTAGGTCTTGGTGGATCTGACATCTAATGACCCAACAAATCCTTAGACTTTGGATCTGGAAAAAGAGTCTGGTCTGACAGACTTTCCCTGATCCAAAGGGGTCGGGTCAGAGTGTAATTTTCTTCTTGGACAGATCAGAGGAAACTACAGGATTGAAGAAGGTCATTTTAAAGTTTTCTCTAAGGTCTATGAATATCAGAAGAGGAGCACAAAGTAGAGAGTGTGGCAACTTTTTAGACGTTTCTCTAGCTATGGTATCTCCAAAAGAAGGTAAAAGCTCTTTAAAAATCAATTTGTTTTTGCATTCCACTAACACTCGGGGGTTGAACTTATGACCTATTGCACAGCTCTCTTGCAGGTGGAAAGGTCCAAGGAAACAACTAGGAGATTCTTTTTCTGCCATTGTTCACTGGAAGGCAAAAATAAACTGCTACAACTATAAGCACACAAATTATGAAGACAACATTTACAGGGAATATAGACAAAGATTTTTCGTTTTTTTTTTTTAAATAGGAATACTAGAGGGGAAAAAGGGACTACCTACAAAGGTAGAAAAGTGAAGGGAAAGAAAAAAGGGAGAAATAGATGTTAACATTAGTATCAAGACTACACTAGTACAAGCACATGAAAAACAAAGGATTAAAGAATATTGCTATACAAACAGAAAAAAAAAACAAGTACTTATCTAGCCCAAAACTCGAGTGAAATCACCACGTCTTTCACCTAAAGGTGGCAAATAATCTGAGATAATGGGGATGTTGCATTATGGGTAAGGGAGAAGCTATAGAGTTTCAAATTGCCATGAGCTTTTACAGCAGCCAAGTTGGATCAGACATCTCAGATCTGAATCCATCAGTCAAGGACTGAATGAAAATGGATATCAGATCAATCCTTCTATGGTTTAACTGCTGATGTCCTACATGTAGCCGATATGGCTTACATAGACTTCATTAAGGCAACTGACAAGTCCCTACATATTAAGATCTTGGAAACTTTACTAATATTGAATCACAAAGTACGGGTCAAAACTGGAAAGAAAATTGCCCAGTGTTACAAAAATAAGAAATCCATTACCTACTAATTTTTATACAATAATTTCCCAGTGTTCTATCCAGACTCTTTTTTTTCATTTCCATTCCTGAATCCTAATTGAGGCAATAAAATGAAAACAAAATATCTGGGCTGGTGGCAAACTGAAATGACAATCTTCAGCATCTTTTTAGATGTACTATGTATGGTCAGAAACCAAGTTTAACCTTAAAATGGGTAGCAGTGCACTTTGGGAATGGTAACTATTTTTCCTTTTGCTACTGATAACAATCCACGTCAGCAGAGAATTATCATGACCTGGATGCTTATATGGATAATACATTTTAAGACAGATGTAAAAATGACTACCAGAAAATACTATGTAAAAATCACCATCATGCATACAGTTACAAGCAGGCACCCCAATGTTATACTACACTTATTTAAAGAAAGATCACACTATGAATATTGTGCTCTAGTATGCTGTTTGTCACATACATAAGTTCATTTTTAAAGGAAAAATGACCACAGTTACTGGCTTTAGTTGCACATAATTGCTGCACTGGGAAATCTTCCTAGAGATGGGTGAAACTCAAACAATTTTAGTATCCATTGTAAACTTGATCCCCTGTTTTCAATGGAATATTTAAAACCAATTTCCCCTGGATACAGACCACTCAATAACTTTGCCTGATATTATAAGCCTGCTGATGCAGAATTAAAAAAACATGGATAGAAAAAACTTGATACTATTTTTCTACATAGAAAAATACTTTCCATACCATCGTCACAATGAGCCAGTTCTTCCAGATCAGGCATCTCCGTGCTAATATTTTTAATGTCATCAGAACCAAGAAAACAATCCTCTGATGCCACCTGCATGCCATACAAAGTTTCTGTTAAAGCCTTCTGACCACTGATGTTGCCAAATGTCTCTACAACTTCATCAAGGAACTTAGGCTTCCCATGACTCAAGTTAAGCAGCATATGCCCTACAACAACAAAATAGTGCATTGTTTAGGCTCTAGTCTATCACAATGCTGAAGCTTATTTTATTACACAACAGAATTCTAAACAAAAGAATATGTACAAAGATTCTCTACCTGACTGGCTTCTTCGATTACATGCCAACATCTCTAGCAGCCGCTGACTTGATTCATCTTTGATGGACTTTGTTTTCAAGTTTGGAACCTAGCAATTTTAAAGTAAAATATTAGGACCAATGGAAAAAATCCAGCATACTTTTCAGTGAACTAACTTTTAGATGTGTGTATTTGCTGCAAGAGAAACCTGTTCTGTTGCAGATTTGTCATGGAATGTAGGATTGTACAACCCTTTGGTGATACTTTTGAAGACCTAATAAGGGTTTCCTTGGGTGTAATATGCAGTGAAGTTTAGCCAGAAAACTGTCTTAAATATTTGTTTTTTAAATTATACTTTGATTTGCTGTAGTTCATACCTTTATACTGTGCAGAAAAATATTTATCAAGACTACAGTAAAAGTAGCAAATTTGCAATGACTATTAACACTTTCAAGACAGTAAATGAAACCTTGTACACAAGGAAGGATTGGACGACAATTTTCACTGTTAAAATGTTCTTCACTATCTACACATGCAGTGCTTACCTTTCATGTCTGCAGCAGTGACTTTTTAGTGACATGCAAAAATGTTGAGACTTGAGTGAATAAGGACATCAATTTTGCAATTGTTGTTCATCTTCAATAACCACATAACTTTTAAAAAGCTTAAAAAAAGGACAAGTTAACACCCAGAAGACATCACCAAAATACAACTTAATATAACAGGTAAAGCATAAAATGTGTACTACTTGTGTACCACACTGCACCTTAAATCAACTCTAGACTGCCTCTCTAATTCCAAGCAGGAACAACTACAATAGCAAATCCTCCACTTAACTAGCCAATGCTAATTTTAAGAATCTTCATTGTTGATATTCACTACATATCACACCCAAGAAATCCTTGCTAGGTCTTCAAAGAATCACCAAAGAGTTGTACAATCATACATACCATGAGAAATCTACAACATAACAGGCTTCCCTTGCAGCTGAAAGACATGTCTGATTTAATTTCCTTTAAACACAGAGGAAGCAACTTTTATCAGTGCTTAGATAAATGCTGCTTCTCAGATTACCTTACTAAGCATGGTTTGCTTTCTTGTAATTACAATAGTAGTCCCTCCTCCAAGTCTTGTCCATTCAGGGATTCATCCACAATTTTCAAAGGTTATTCAGAATCAAACTATGTTCCTAGTTAAACATCCATCAATAATATCTACACAAAAGCTCCAAGGAACAGGCTGGCAAGTCTAGCAGAGGTATAAAAACTGTTCAAAGCACTGCCAACCAAAATATCTAAAGCATGATAAAAGCACACTATTTAGGAAGGGCATCAAAATAGCTTTAAAGGGTTATTATTACCTGATAATCCAATCATATACTAATAAAAACACAGCAACAAAGACTCCTAAATATCCTTCTAAGCAACTATTGATATTTAATAAGGTGAAGTTTTCTTAAATGAATTAGTCACCAACAGTGAAAAGTAACAGCAAAAAGAAGAAACACTGCTCCAAAGCAACAAAACAGA
>NC_056735.1:1134982708-1135023202 GCF_019279795.1 Protopterus annectens | reverse complement strand
CGTTTTATCCTGTCAGTATACACGACTGTCACTGGTACATCTCTGGCAGCTTAGTGGTATGTTATTGTGATGAATGTGTACATGCTTGCATGTTCTAATCCTGGCAGTGATATCTTACCTCTCAGAGCAGGCACTGGTAGTGCAAGGGTGATTAAAGCACATTTCAGTGGTTGTGTGTTCCACATGTTTATTATTCTGTGGAGAACTACCTATATATGCAAGCTGTATTTAAGGTATACTATGTAACATGTACACATCTGTGAAGATTCCTGTCAGGGATACTCCCCATTATTTGGAACTACATCCCTGATTACAATATACAAAACCCCTCACTGACACTACGGGGAATCCTTGCAGAGTGGGTGGTGAACAGTAGCTACACCTCAGGGATCCCGCAAGTGGCTCTGTTCCATAGAGGGACAGTTAGTTGATCAATGGGGTGGTGACAGCAGACACGATTTGCCTATGCTTATGAGTGGCCTCGGTGGTTGGGCATGTACCTACTTATGAATCTATGAACCTGTACATACAGTATGGACACATGCTGATAGCTTAATTTACTGTTCAGATATTGACTTACCTTGTGCCAATGGTGGTTGTGGGTACAATAGTTGAGGGCTACCTATGTAGGATGCACACAATAGACCACCTATACATGACAATTTACAGGTGGTTGGGTGTGTGCCATCCACGCTGCTGTGTGTGCAGGTGGAGAAGGTGTCAGTCCATGAGTGCCTACACTGTCAGTGTGTGTGCTATATGTTCCTCTCTTGCCAAGGCATGGGCATACTGGGCACGCCTCCGTCTGCCTACTGGGGCTAGCACAGGGTGTTCATGGTCTGAGTCCCCCTGTGCCTGTGTATCCCTTGGCAATGGTGGTGGGCTGTGAGGGCCTTCACCATTCTGTCCCTGCTGCAGCTGTTTCCGCAGGATCATATTGTGTAGCATGGCACATACTATGAATATGTGGGCACACGTTCCTGGAGAGTACTGCAAGGCTCCACTAGATATGTCCAAGCAATGGAACCGTGATTTCAGCATCCCACACATGCGCTCTATGATGATTATGGTTTCTGCGTGTGCCTCATTATGGCATTCTTGCGTGGCTGTGTGTGCATTTCTGATGGGAGTCATCATCCACAGTTCCAGTGCAATACCAGCATTCCCCACCAGGTGGCCATATGGGATGTCCCCCCCTGGCAAATACCTGATACAGCTGTGAGGCATGCCAGATGTGGGAGTCGTGATAGCTTCCAGGGCTGCCAGCACACACATCCATGATAATGCCCTGGGCATTGCACACGACCTGGCAGTTGATGGAGGGGAATCCCTTGCGGTTTATGTAGCGCCTGCCCTGCTCACCGGGTGGTGACTTGATGTGTATGTGCGTGCAGTCTATTGAACCCAGTACCTCCGGGTAATCTGCCACACGGTGGAAGAAACGCATATTGCTGGCCAACTCCTCTTGCATTCGGTGGAAGTATATGTGCTCATTGGCATGTGGTAACATGGCATCCAGGAACTGGTGGAGTACCCTGGATGCTGATGCCTGTGAGATCCCCATGATATCCCCAGTTGGCCTTTGGAAGGTACCTGTGGCTAGTATTCTCAAGCTTACACATACCTTTGTGTCCACTGGGATGGGTTCCCCTCTGTTACTTCTGGCTCTGAGGCATGGCAGGCACAGCTCAACAAGTTGCTGTATGATGTCCCTGTCCACCCTGTAATGCTCTACTATCTCCAGATCATGTAGCCCCTGGTAGGTTACCCTGGGTCTGAACACTTGTCTTCTCCTCCGGTGCCTGAGATAGTTGTCAGCGTCATCCTCCACACCACCGGCAGTCTCCAACACATGCTGGTGAATCAAAGCTATGGCAGCCCCTAACATATACATATTAAAAGTTCCCTGTCTGTATACACCAATGGTGCAGAGTGTCTGGGAATACACAAGTGTGTGTGTGTGGGGGGGGGGGACTTTCACACCTTATACTGTTGTGCAATGGATGATGTTGGTGTAATTGGGTGTGTTTGTGCTATTCCAGCTGCAGCGTATCTTAATTATTGGTTTTACAGCAGGTACTGCTATTGTGGGGCCTTTGATGTTGACTTACGCTTGTCTGCCATGATTCATCTATTGCCCTTTATTTCTATTTTCAACCCAATTCACCTCCCATTGTCAGGCATGCATCCAGCTGCCACCTTTCTTGTTTTGTGCTTCCACAACCCTGTATTGTGTTGGGAAATGTGTTATGTAGCTGATCTCCTGCAAGTTTGCTTTGTTCTGCTGTGACAGTTCCCTTTTCTTTGCTGTACGGCAACTCCCCTTTCCTGTTCTGCAGGTAGCTGCTAGCAGCCTTGTTAGCTGTTGTCTATGGCCCACTGTGAGTTTCTAGGTGTTAATTACTCACTTGTACTCCAATTACTATGCTGAAGCATTTCCTTATTGTCTTCCCATATCCTTTCTGTTTCAGCTGTGGTGCGTGCCGTGCACAGCCGTTTACCAGGTTTCGTGTGCATTTTCATCCACGTTCACATGAACTTTCGGTTACCTTGTGTGCTCTCAGCTAAGCAAAGCTATGGCTACTTCCACACCCCTATCCTGCGGCTTTGTTTAGCAACACACAACACGGATTAGCAATGATCCAATGTGCTTACAGCTACGGTGGCGCTCCTTTCTTGATGTCATGTTTACCTCCAGGCCACTCCTCAGTGTTGTAATGCTACGCTGTGTGGTACATCCTTACGCTGGTGGGGCATTTGCAATTCAGTATTACTTGACTAATTTGCATGGCATTGACTGCTAATTCCTAGTTACCGCACGGAACACTGTCATAGACACTTAGCAACCCTTGCACCATGGTTGTGGTGTAGCATGCGTGCCATTGACTATTATGGGGATATCATGAATTGCGTTACATTACAGTTTTATGACATCTAAATATATTTTCCTTGTGATTCCGTTTGCGCACCGATGCACTGCGGTTTTACTTTGTGCTGGTGTGTCCATGACATTAAATGTTATTTTTTATATGTTGTGCATGTTGTTTTATGCCATTGGCTATATATTTAGCCATTGGCATATATCAACATTATAATACGTAAGTTTGGTCCGCTTTCATGGCTCCAATTTTATGTTTGACAAAATGTAACCCGTTTTTTTTTTTTGGTTTACATTTCTACATGCTTACGCTACACCTGCACAACTTCATGAATCGCTATATACCTTCATTTGCATGCTACACTGCTGTGCATGGGATAATTAGCATACATGCCCCGGGAGCTGCGCAGCTCTGGCGTACACTGTTAGTGCACATGGAAACAGCTCTTACCTGAATCGCTCGACGGCCATATTTTGCGCTAGATCACCAGCGCTACACCGGCGCATAACGCAAGCTTCATGAATCCCAGGGTTTAAATGTATATTCTCCTAAATACACTTAAACAAATAATGCTTTCCCTTGTAACACTGGCTTCACAGTTATATATTCATTCAATCCTGGAAAAACATTAGATTTCAATCTCAGTTGCTATTTTAATTGCTTATTTAAGACAGTGGTCTTCCAATTAACCCCTCCTAGGATTCCTTTTAATAACTTCCAAAATACCAAACTTAAAATTCACAAAATTCACACAAGTAACTGAATGTTTAAATAGGGCACTAGTTTCCTTCTTCATTTTAATATCATGGAGGTGTTCATACATTCTATCCTTTAGTGCCCTTTCAGTCTTACCAATATAGAATGCTGAACAACCGCACACTTAGCCAAGTACACCAACATATTGGTGTTACAATTACCATCACAAAAATACACCTTACTTTTTATACCATTTTCTAAAATTATAACTTTGGCCCTGCTAATGAAAGGACACTGCTTACACCTACCACAGGGTGTAGTTCCCTTTCCTATTGTTATACCAATTTGGAAACTGTTTTCAAATAAACTCTTAACATTTTTACCAGTTTTGAAAGAAAATGTGAGTTCTTGTCCCACCACATCAAGTACCTCCTTGTTTACCTTAAAAATACTCCAGTTTGCCCTAACAATCTCAGTAATGGGTACTGTTTAGTGATTAAATTCCATAACACATGCTTTTCATACTTTTCATCTTTTCCTTTTTTGGTAACTCGTTCTAACCCTATACCCAACAAAGGGGTGTATTTTGTACCCCAACCTCTATACACTTCATCCATAATCTCAATAATTTCTTTCTCAGGGTAACCTCCACAAAGGAACATTTCCTTCAGTTTACATAACTCATTAATTAAGTCAGTCCTATCCAATGTCATTCTAGCGACTCTAATTGCTTGCCCCTTCACCAAATTATTTTTCTGAAACTGGGGATGATTGCTAGTGTAATGAAGGTAACTATTGCACCACGTGGCCTTCCTATATATGTTAGATTTAAAACCTTCTAAATTTTGTGAAATGGTTATGTCCAAGTAACTAATACTCTCCTTACTCCACTGGTATATAAACTTGAAAAATTCCAAACACCCATTTAAATATTCCATAAACTTTTTTACACTTTCTTCTTCCCCATCCCATAACACAAATATGTCATCCAAAAACCTGGCATATAAGTATATGAATTTGGAAAAGGGACAGTTCAACACATGCTACTCTCTCTCCTCTCTCTCAAATGTGTCTATTATGCATTTGCACAATTTTATACAAACAAAAAATGTTTGTTGTTGACCTATTGAACTACATCAATGTAAAATTGTTACTTAGCTTCTTTTAATGCAACTTTAACTTTATGCATGTATCCCAACATATGTGAATCGTTTTGATATAACTGCTATTATATCAATATTGTTTAAAACTGTACTTGTTTTAAAATGTATTACTGGAGCTTTTCTCCTTGGGTCTCCACTGAAAATGGGCCACAAGCCCAGTTGGACAAACCCAGTTAACAAATGTCAATAAACAAATAAATAATGTTCATGTTCCCACCCCAACATCACAAAATTGGCGTAGGTAGGGGCGTAAGCTGCCCCATAGCAACGCCAGTGACTTTGTAAAATTCTCCTTGAAAGTCCATGTAGTTGTAGTTAAGAACAAGTTCCATAAGTTCACCTAATAAATCCACCTTATCCCTAGTTAAGGTGTCTCAAAAATATTGGAAACCCTCATTCCTCAGAATGACTGTGAATAAATCTTTTATGTCAATGGTCAAAAACATAAACCTTTTTTCCAAATAGTTGGTTTTAATTTTCCTAAAAAATCCCAAGAATCCATACTCAAATGGTCTGCTTTCAAAATAATATCATTCACCCAATAGTCAATGTACACTGCCAAGGGATGGGTCTTAGAACCCCTTGTAGAGACTATTGGTCTAAAAGGTGGATCATTCAAAGATTTGTGGACCTTTGGAATTCCAAAAATGTTTGGAATTATGGGATTTACCTGTTTTAGAAAATAATAAGTCAGCCCATCAATCCTATTCTGAAGTAAATATTCCTCTAAAAAAAGAGTCAATCCTGTGATACGCTGTAAATATGTCGTTCTTTGACACTGGGGTGTAGGTATCATTGTTTAACAAGAAGTTAGTAATAACATTGTTGTATTCCTCTGCTCCATATAAAACTACTTCACCCCCTTGTCTGGTTTCATAATATGAGTTTCTTTGTCATTTTTCAATATTTTAGTAAATCACATTCCTCCCTCTTTAAATTAGGTGAAATCTTTTATTTTTTGTATATAACTGGTAAATGTCTTTGGTAACACACTTTTCAAATACCTGTAAAGTGGGGTGCAGAGGTGGGTTAAAAGTACTACTCCTATACAGACCCTGAATTTGCTTACAATGTTGGCCTGCTCCTTCCTTAAAATACAAACCCAAATTAATTTTCCTCAAAAACAGTTTTAAATCAATGAGGACATTTGCAACATCACCTCGGCTGGTGGGAATAAACTTAAATCCTTTGGAAAATAAAGAAAAAAACTCTTTAGGTACAATGGTAAAGGCGCAATTGTCGATCTTAAATCCATTAAACTCAACTGCTATACCATCCTCACTTGTTTTTATTGATTCTTCTTCTGTCCCCCTGCTGCCTGATTTCCCTTGATCACATACTTCTCTTGTTGCTGCCCTGAATCTATGATGAACCTGGATTTTCTGGCAAGCCTCTTGGACTGCCTTAGGGGGAAAAATCTTGGTCAATTTCAGAGAATGAATCAAGCTTATCCAGACCACCCCCTAGTCTAGTATTGTTGACCTCTCTTAAAATAAGTGAAGATTGGGAGGGCGGCCTAATGGTTAAGGTGTTTGCCTTACAAACTCAAGGTGCAGGGTTTGAGTCTCACAAAGGATAATTGGCTAGGCTTAAAATGGCTCGCAAGGGCAGCTAGCTTAGTACTAATCTATGAACCTATGAATGTGTTCTACCCTTTCATTCTTCCCTTTTTTTATAGGGTCATAGGCGTGTACTAGGGTGATGGTCATGGGGCCTTTACAAGCCTAGCTTTAGGATTACCCTGGCATCATGCCACCCAACCTTAGTTACCAGTGCCTCTGTCAAGTAGAGCCACTTGGATTTATCCCCAGGGTGAATCTTCTATTTCCCATCCACTCATCAAGATTTCTCTTCAAGAGGGTCAGCGAGGTGCTCTGCTTGACAAGTATGGGAAGTCTATTCCATAGCATTGGTAGTCTCTGGGTTATGAACCTGTCCCTCCAGTATGTTCTGTTGATTGCGGTAATGAAGTTGAGGTGTCCGGAGCATGTGGTGTGGAAGGATTGGGATTGCTTTAGATGTAGCATTTCTAACAGAGCTAGATCAGACATGGCTTTATAAGTCAAGCAGAGATCACCTCTAAGTAGGCGATATGAGACAGAGAATAGTTGGAGTTTTTTGAGTCTGTCCATATAGGACAAGTGTTTAAGGCCTAGCGTCTTCTGTGAGGTACTTTTGTGGCCTCTCCAGTTGTTGCAGGTGTCTAATGAGGTACATGCCAAATGGGGCATTGTACTCATTGACTGGCCTAATGAGGGAAGAGTAGAGGGAGACAATGACCTCTTTCTTCCTGGATGCAAACCCTTAATAATGAGATGTGTCACATAGAAGGACTTTCTGACTACAGTGGCAATGTGGTGATCAAAAGAGAGGTTGCTGTCAGTCTGTGTTCCCAGATCTCTTATAATGCCTTCTGCGTTCAGTGGACTACCATAAATGTGGTAATTCATGGGAACCGAGTTTTTCCCAAAGGGGATAACAACACATTTTTTGGCATTGAGCTTAAGGCCATGGTCTTGACATCAGTCGTTGGTCTCAGTGAGGCCATTCTGTAGGATGTCAACATCACCTGGAGAGTTAATAATAGCTCACAACTTTCAATCATCTGCAAAGTTGGTCAGCCAGAGTCCTTTCATGTTGGCCTGGACTTCAGAGAAGTAGATACCAAACAGGAGGGGACCCAGGACCGAACCCTGTGGGATTCCACTCCTGACTAGTCGGCAGTCTGACTTAGAGTCAGCTACTTTCACACTCTGGGTTCTATCTGTGAGCCAGTTTGCAACTCATCTAGTGATATAGGGGTTGATGCCTAGCTTAGTGAGGTTTTCTATGATTCCTGAGTGGGGAATGCTATCAAAGGCCTTGGCCAGATCAAGGTAGGCTGTATGAACCACCTTGCTTTCATCCACAGCTCTGGTGACTGACTCAAAGAAGTCAATCAAGTTGAGCAGGCATGATCTACTCTTCACAAAACCAAACTGTGTGAGATCCAGAGTTTGGAGATTCCCTATATCCTTGTTTATTAGGTCCATGATGATGTGTTGCATAGCTTTGCATATCAGACTCATCAGGCTAATGGGGCAATAGTTCCCAGGGTCTGTAGTTGCTCCTCCTTTGTGGAGAGGGATGACTGTAGCAGTGCACCATTTGGTAGGGACAAAGCCTGAAGTGAGGCTGTGATTAAACAGGGCACACAGGTGAGGTGCCAGTTCACTTTGTAGTTCATGTAGAACACAGCCAGAGATATTGTCATTTCCCATAGAAGCTGTATGCTTGGCCTTGGACAGTGCTGTTTTAACCTGTGCAGCAGTAATACTGGGTGCTTGGCAATCTACTGGTATTGTGATTCATCCTTTGGGGGGGAGTGGGGTAAAGTTGGCACTGAATCTGTCAGCCAGTATATTGGCAATATCTGTTGGCTTGGTATAGGAGGTACCATTGTGCAGTAGCTCAGAGCAGATCTGGGTATTGCCGTGGGGATTCTTTACATAACTATAGAAGACCTTGTGGTTGTCTTTACTGTCTGCTGCAATTCTGTTTTCATAGCTAGCTTTAGAGGATTTGATGAGGGATCTCAGCTTTTTGTTGAGGCTGATAAGGGAGTTTTTCCAGTCTTGGAACTTCACCTTATTCGACATCAGTTTCCTCTTTCTGTTGTAGAGCTTGTTTATGGCAGGGGACCACCAGATTGGCTTTCTTTTTTTGGAGGAGAGTGTCTTGGTTCTATTGAGTATGGCAAGATCCATGCATCTGTGTATGTGTTCATACAGCACATTGGTGTATGATTTGGCAGTCGTGCAACTATTCTCCATTTGCATGGGTGCTGTGAAGTTAGCCACCTCTGTTTTTAGGAAAACAAAGTTAGCTTTGGAGAAGTTTTTCATGGTGGTTACCTTTGTGTGTGTGTGTGTGTGGGGGGGGGGGGGGGTAGATTTCCAAGGTGATTAGTTTGTGATCGGATCTAACCAGGGAAGAGCTGACTACAGGTGTAGAGCAACAGTCATCCATGTTAGTAATGATGTTGCTACCTCTAGTGGGGGTAAGTTCGAGCTGGTCCAAGGCATTGGAATTTATGAACTCCAGGAAACGTTGGGCAAGTGTATTGGTACATGAGTAGCTTTCCTAGTTAATGGAGGGGTAGTTGAAGTCACCTAGTATGAGAGTGTTAGGTTGGACCCTAATATTCTCCAGGGTGCTTAGAAACATGGAGTGTGAGTCTTGGGACATGGTTGGGGACCTATAGCAGGCTACGACCTGAATTGTTGTCTTACCCAGTGTTAGCTGCACCTGAAGTATCTCTGATGCGTTATGTTGGGCTACCTGTCTGGGGGGGTGTGCATCCTTTATGAATATGGAAACACCACCACTTTTGGAGCTTTGGTCCAAGTTCTGGGGCCGAAAGGTGTGGAAAGAGTTATAGCCTGGTAGTGTAGGGGTGCTTTCTGCTGCCTTGAACTAGGTCTCTGTTACGGCACAAATGTCAATGTTCTCCATTTTAAGGAGTGCTTCGAGCAAGCGCATTTTGAGATTTAGACTTCTAGCGTTGAGCAGCATGACCCTCAGATAACATTTGTTTGTAGCTGTTACGGTGGCAATAGGGCCTGGGTTGGCTTTCATTTCCTTATACTGCTTTTGGTCCGTAATCAATTTATTTTATTTCCTTTGAAAAGTAACCCTACACCTTCTATCTACTGTAGCAAGCATCCTTTCATATAGATTCTGGTATTCCAGATACAACACATCTTTAGTAATATCCTGTTTAATTTTTCAACTTCACTTGCTAAATCATTGACCACTGTCTCATTATATTTAAGCAACTCCTTTAAAATCCCAAAACCACATTCATTAAAATATGCATTAAAACCATTAACAATTTCTTCATTATAATTTAAAAATTAAAAAATAAATATAATATAAAAGTCTTTAAACTGCCTTCCTTTAGTTGTACTGTCTTACACCTTGGTAGGTTGTGCCACAAAACAGGAATTACAGTGCTTTTTGTTACATAAGTCAACAGTACCTTTTATGGAAGATCCAGGCCATTTGTTGTTAACTTCATTCTGAATGCCACTGCTTTTTATCACTCTGTAGAGTCTAAATAAACCATTCCTGTATGTCTGCCACCATAATGTTTGTTTTTGTCTGCCCTCACCATATCCTTGCTGGTGGAAGCCTTGAAGGGAGAAGTAGTGATGTCACTTCCTGCCTAACCAGGAACCAGAGAATTCACAAACACAATTCTACTGCAACCTTGCAGTTCCTTTTGGCTTAAAAGCTCAATAAGCCACATTAATACTCCCTTTAGAATGGTTGCATCCTCTTTAAGTTGACAAAACTCACTTTGCGTAAAAACACCTCCACCAACCTCTGGCACATCATTTTCCAGTAAAGTAGAATTACCGAACCGGTCATCTTGTGTCAGTCTTTCCATCACCACCAACACCAGTCCACTGGCCAGACCACCACAACACAACAAAACCAAATAAGACTTTGAAAAATAACTAAAACCAATAAAAAATAAAAATAGCAGTCCAGCCCTCAGTCTGGTGACATAAGATTTAATAAAATAACAGTAAGAAACACAATGGATTAGCACTTTCGTCTTGAAACCCAAGAATTCATCAGATAACAAGTTACACGTTCACATTACTGTTATACTATTCAGTAATTGTTATTTATTTATTTTACATTTGTTGACCGGGATTGTCCGACTGAGCTGAAGAGCCCTTTTTCAGCGGAGGCCCAGGGAGAAAAACTCCAACATATTATACAATTTTCATTATAAATTAGCATTAAAATTAAACACAAATGTTACAGGATTATTACAAGGTATTAAGTAGCAATACAATGTTATACAGTGTCAGTAATCAGAAATATAGCAATAACTATTTCAAGATATGTATAAAAAGAAATATGTCATTAAGATGAGTATAGTTTTTGGGGTAAGTGGTTACAAAAACTCAGTTTTATCATAATGTAGTTGCATAAAGCAAGACAATTACAATAGAATGGTTCTCTGAGGCGATTTGCTTAATGGATTTTAGAAGACAGTAGAAAGAGTAGCCAAGGAAGATTAGAGAGAGCTAGTGAGAAAAGTAAGTTAAGGGCAGAAAATAGATTAAGGTATGAGAAGTAGGGGATGTTTAAGGAGGGAGAGTGCAGAGGCAGGACCAGTGACCTTTAAAGTTCTCTTTGGTGGCTGTCTGAAATTGTTCTGGATGTGTAAGGGTCCTGATTTCTAGTGGGAGCCTATTCCAGGCAATAGTGTGGTGAAAGCTGTACAGCAATATTGTATATAACTATATATATATAGGTATCACGAGATATATATATATATATATATATATATATATATATATATATATATATATATATATATATATATATATATATATATATATATATATATATATATATATATATATATATAAACCTGTACAACAATATCACTAATTGTTAATTGAGTTATTATAATTTAATCCTTAAAAGTATACACACATTACTTTTAAAAATTTAAATGTATATTCTCATAAATACAATTAAAGAAATAATGCTTTCCCTTTTAACACTTGTTTCACGGTTAAATATTCATTAAATCCTGGAAAAACATTACATAAATCTCAATTGCCATTTTAATTCTTTATTCAAGACAGTGGTCTTCCAGTCACCCCCCTCTCCCCGGATTCCTTTTAATAACTTCCAAAATACCAAACTTAAAATTCACAAAATTCACACAAGTAACTGAATGTTTAAATAGGGCACTAGTTTCCTTCTTCATTTTAATATCATGGAGGTGTTCATACATTCTATCCTTTAGTGCCCTTTCAGTCTTACCAATATAGAATGCTGAACAACCGCACACTTAGCCAAGTACACCAACATATTGGTGTTACAATTACCATCACAAAAATACACCTTACTTTTTATACCATTTCCTAAATTATAACTGGCCCTGCTAATGAAAGGACACTGCTTACACCTACCACAGGGTGTAGTTCCCTTTCCTATTGTTAGACCAATTTGGAAACTGTTTTCAAATAAACTCTTAACATTTTTACCAGTTTTGAAAGAAAATGTGAGTTCTTGTCCCACCACATCAAGTACCTCCTTGTTTACCTTAAAAATACTCCAGTTTGCCCTAACAATCTCAGTAATGGGTACTGTTTAGTGATTAAATTCCATAACACATGCTTTTCATACTTTTCATCTTTTCCTTTTTTGGTAACTCGTTCTAACCCTATACCCAACAAAGGGGTGTATTTTGTACCCCAACCTCTATACACTTCATCCATAATCTCAATAATTTCTTTCTCAGGGTAACCTCCACAAAGGAACATTTCCTTCAGTTTACATAACTCATTAATTAAGTCAGTCCTATCCAATGTCATTCTAGCGACTCTAATTGCTTGTCCCTTCACCAAATTATTTTTCTGAAACTGGGGATGATTGCTAGTGTAATGAAGGTAACTATTGCACCACGTGGCCTTCCTATATATGTTAGATTTAAAACCTTCTAAATTTTGTGAAATGGTTATGTCCAAGTAACTAATACTCTCCTTACTCCACTGGTATATAAACTTGAAAAATTCCAAACACCCATTTAAATATTCCATAAACTTTTTTACACTTTCTTCTTCCCCATCCCATAACACAAATATGTCATCCAAAAACCTGGCATATAAGTATATGAATTTGGAAAAGGGACAGATCAACACATGTTACTCTCTCTCCTCTCTCTCCAGTGTGTCTATTATGCATTTGCACAATTTTATACAAACAAAAAATGTTCATTGTTGACCTATTGAACTACATCAGTGTAAAATTGTTACTTAGCTTCTTTTTAATGCAACTTTAACTTTATGCATGTATCCCAACATATGTCAATCGTTTTGATATAACTGCTATTATATCAATATTGTTTAAAATTGTACTTGTTTTAAAATGTATTACTGGAGCTTTTCTCATCGGGTCTCTACTGAAAATGGGCCACAAGCCCAGTTGGACAAACCCGGTTAACAAATGTCAATAAATAAATAAATAATGTTCATGTTCCCACCCCAACATCACAAAATTGGCGTAGATAGGAGCGTAAGCTGCCCCCATAGCAATGCCAGTGACTTTGTAAAATTCCCCTTGAAAGTCCATGTAGTTGTAGTTAAGAACAAGTTCCATTAAGTTCACCTAATAAATCCACCTTATCCCTAGTTAAGGTCGAAAATTGCGATTAAGTGTCTCAAAAATATTGGAAACCCTCATTCCTCGGAATGACTGTGAATAAATCTTTCATGTCAATGGTCAAAAACATAAACCTTTTTTCCAAATAGTTGGTTTTAATTTTCCTAAAAAATCCCAAGAATCCATAATCAAATAGTCTGCTTTCAAAATAATTAATTCACACAATAGTCAATGTACACTGCCAAGGGTTGGGTCTTAGAACCCCTTGCAGAGACTATTGGTCTAAAAGGTGGATCATTCAAAGATTTGTGGACCTTTGGAATTCCAAAAATGTTTGGAATTATGGGATTTACCTGTTTCAGAAAATAATAAGTCAGCCCATCAATCCTATTCTGAAGTAAATATTCCTCTAAAAAAGAGTCAGTCCTGTGATACGCTGTAAATATTTCATTCTTTGACACTGGGGAGTAGGTATCATTGTCTAACAAGAAGTTAGTAATAACATTGTTGTATTCCTCTGCTCCATATAAAACTACCTCACCCCCCTTGTCTGGTTTCATAATATGAGTTCCTTTGTCATTTTTCAATATTTTAGTAAATCACATTCCTCCCTCTTTAAATTAGGTGAAATCTTTTTATTTTTTGTATATAACTGGTAAATGTCTTTGGTAACACACTTTTCAAATACCTGTAAAGTGGGGTGCAGAGGTGGGTTAAAAGTACTACTCCTATACAGACCCTGAATTTGCTTACAATGTTAGCCTGCTCCTTCCTTAAAATACAAACCCAAATTAAGTTTCCTCAAAAACAGTTTTAAATCAATGAGGACATTTGCAACATCACCTCGGCTGGTGGGAATAAACTTAAATCCCTTGGAAAATAAAGAAAAAAACTCTTTAGGTACAATGGTAAAGGTGCAATTGTAGACCTTAAATCCATTAAACTCAACTACTATACCATCCTCACTTGTTTTTATTGATTCTTCTTCTGTCCCCCTGCTGCCTGATTTCCCTTGATCACATACTTCTCTTGTTGCTGCCCTGAATCTATGATGAACCTGGATTTGCTGGCAAGCCTCTTGGACTGCCTTAGGGGGAAAAATCTTGGTCAATTTCAGAGAATGAATCAAGAGTATCCAGACCACCCCCTAGTCTAGTATTGTTGACCTCTCTTAAAATAAGTGAAGATTGGGAGGGTGGCTCATCGGTTAAGGTTACAAACAACAAGTGGTGTGTGCAGGGTGAGTCTCACAAAAAGATACTGGCTTTAGGCTTAAAATGGCTCGCAAGGGCAGCTAGCTTAGTACTAATCTATGAATGTGTTCTACCCTTTCATTCTTCCCTTTTTTATAGGGTCATAGGTGTGTACTAGGGTAATGGCCATGGGGCCTTTACAAGCCTAACTTTAGGATTACCCTGGCATCATGCCACCCAACTTTAGTTACCAGTGCCTCTGTCAAGTAGAGCCACTGGATTTATCCCCAGGGTGAATTTTCTATTTCCCATCCACTCATCAAGATTTCTCTTCAAGAGGGTCAGCGAGGTGCTCTGCTTGACATGTATGGGAAGTCTATTCCATAGCATCGGTAGTCTCTGGGTTATGAACCTGTCCCCCCAGTATGTTCTGTTGATTGCGGTAATGAGGTTGAGGTCTCCGGAGCATGTGGTGTGGAAGGATTGGGATTGCTTTAGATGTAGCATTTCTAACAGAGCTGGATCAGACATGGCTTTATAAGTCAAGCAGACATCGCCTCTAAGTAGGCGATATGAGACAGAGAATAGTTGGAGTTTTTTGAGTCTGTCCATATAGGACAACTGTTTAAGGCCTAGTATCTTCTGTGAGGTACTTTTGTGGCCTCTCCAGTTGTTGCAGGTGTCTAGTGAGGTACATGCCAAATGGGGCATTGTACTCATTGACTGGCCTAATGAGGGAAGAGTAGCGGGAGACAATGACCTCTTTCTTCCTGGATGCAAACCCTTAATAATGAGATGTGTCACATAGAAGGACTTTCTGACCACAGTGGCAATGTGGTGATCAAAAGAGAGGTTGCTGTCAGTCTGTGTTCCCAGATCTCTTATAATGCCTTCTGCGTTCAGTGGACTACCATAAATGTGGTAATTCATGGGAACCAGGTTTTTCCCAAAGGGGATAACGGCACATTTTTTGGCATTGAGCTTAAGGCCATGGTTTTGACATCAGTCGTTGGTCTCAGTGAGGCCATTCTATAGGATGTCAACATCACCTGGGGAGTTAATAATAGCTCCCAACTTTCAATCATCTGCGAACTTTGTCAGCCAGAGTCCTTTCATGTTGGCCTGGACTTCAGAGAAGTAGATACCAAACAGGAGAGGACCCAGGACCGAACCCTGTGGGATTCCACTCTTGACTAGTCAGCAGTCTGACTTAGAGTCAGCTACTTTCACACTCTGGGTTCTATCTGTGAGCCAGTTT
Organism: Protopterus annectens; assembly: GCF_019279795.1. NCBI lineage: Eukaryota > Metazoa > Chordata > Ceratodontiformes > Protopteridae > Protopterus > Protopterus annectens. The sequence continues at coordinate 1,135,007,838 of NC_056735.1, read as the reverse complement.
GCAACTCATCTAGTGATATAGGGGTTGATGCCTAGCTTAGTGAGGTTTTCTATGATTCCTGAGTGGGGAATGGTATCAAAAGCCTTGGCCAGATCAAGATAGGCTGTATGAACCCCCTTGCTTTCATCCACAGCTTTGGTGACTGACTCAAATAAGTCGATCAAGTTGAGCAGGCATGATCTACTCTTCACAAAACCAAACTGTGTGAGATCCAGAGTTTGGAGATTCCCTATATCCTTGTTTATTAGGTCCATGATGATGTGTTGCATAGCTTTGCATATCAGACTCATCAGGCTAATGGGGCAATAGTTCCCAGGGTCTGTAGTTGCTCCTCCTTTGTGGAGAGGGATGACTGTAGCAGTGCACCATTTGGTAGGGACAAAGCCTGAGGTGAGGCTGTGATTGAACAGGGCACACAGGTGAGGTGCCAGTTCACTTTGTAGTTCATGTAGAACACAGCCAGGGATATTGTCATGTCCCATAGAAGCTGTATGCTTGGCCTTGGACAGTGCTGTTTTAACCTGTGCAGCAGTAATACTGGGTGCTTGGCAATCTACTGATATTGTGATTGGTCCTTTGGGGGGAGTGGGGTAAAGTTGGCACTGAATCTGTCAGCCAGTATATTGGCAATATCTGTTGGCTTGGTATAGGAGGTACCATTGTGCAGTAGCTCAGAGCAGATCTGGGTATTGCCATGGGGATTCTTTACATAACTATAGAAGACCTTGTGGTTGTCTTTACTTTCTGCTGCAATTCTGTTTTCATAGCTAGCTTTAGAGGATTTGATGAGGGATCTCAGCTTTTTGTTGAGGCTGATAAGGGAGCTTTTCCAGTCTTGGGACTTCACCTTATTCAACATCAGTTTCCTCCTTCTGTTGTAGAGCTTGTTTATGGCAGGGGACCACCAGATTGGCTTTCTTTTTTTGGAGGAGAGTGTCTTGGTTCTATTGGGTATGGCGAGATCCATGCATTGTGTATGTGTTCATACAGCACATTGGTGTATGATTTGGCAGTCATGCAACTATTCTCCATTTGCATGGGTACTGTGAAGTTAGCCACCTCTGTTTTTAGGAAAACAAAGTTAGCTTTGGAGAAGTTTTTCATGGTGGTTCCCTTTGCGGGGGGGGGTGGATTTCCAAGGTGATTAGTTTGTGGTCGGATATAACCAGGGAAGAGCTGACTACAGGTGTAGAGCAACAGTTGTCCATGTTAGTAATGACCAGGTCAAGGATGTTGCTACCTCTATTGGGGGTAAGTTTGAGCTGGTCCAAGGCATTGGAATTTATGAACTCCAGGAAACGTTGGGCAAGTGTATTGGTACATGAGTAGTTTTCCTAGTTAATGGAGGGGTAGTTGAAGTCACCTAGTATGAGAGTGTTAGGTTGGACCCTAATATTCTCCAGGGTGCTTAGAAACATGGAGTGTGAGTCTTGGGAATGGTTGGGGACCTATAGCAGGCTACAACCTGAATCGTTGTCGTACCCAGTGTTAGCTGCACCTGAAGTATCTCTGATGCGTTATGTTGGACTATCAGTCTGGGGGGGTGTGCATCCTTTATGAATATGGAAACACCACCACTTTTGGAGCTTCGGTCCAAGTTCTGGGGCTGAAAGGTGTGGAAAGAGTTATAGCCTGTTAGTGTAGGGGTGCTTTCTGCTGCCTTGAACTAGGTCTCTGTTATGGCACAAATGTCAATGTTCTCCATTTTAAGGAGTGCTTCGAGCGAGCGCATTTTGAAATTTGGACTTCTAGCGTTGAGCAGCATGACCCTCAGATAACATTTGTTTGTAGCTGTTACGGTAGCAATAGGGCCTGGGTTGGCTTTCATTTCCTCATACTGCTTTTGGTCCGTAATCAATTTCTTTTGTTTCCTTTGAAAAATAACCCTACACCTTCTATCTACTGTAGCAAGCATCCTTTCATATAGATTCTGGTATTCCAGATACAACACATCTTTAGTAATATCCTGATTTAATTTTTCAACTTCACTTGCTAAATCATTGACCACTGTCTCATTATATTTAAGCAACTCCTTTAAAATCCCAAAACCACATTCATTAAAATATGCATTAAAACCATTAACAATTTCTTCATTATAATTAATACCAAATTGGTATTTGTACATACGAAGTCCCTGAGGGACTATCTTTAGTTTTAAACATTCATTCAAGTAACTGTTGTCAATTTGAATGCATTTATGTTTAAATAACTTTTTTCCATAATAAAAATAATTTCCTGAAGTGTTGGCATTTCATCAACACTTCCGATATCATAAGTGTACGTAACATTATTCGCTACTTTTGTAAAATCAAAAGTAATTTCAAATAAGTCTTTAAACTGCCTTCCTTTAGTTGTACTGTCATACACCTTGGTAGGTTGTGCCACAAAACAGGAATTACAGTGCTTTTTGTTACATAAGTCAACAGTACCTTTTGTGGAAGGTCTAGGCCATTTGTTGTTAACTCCATTCTGAATGCCACTGCTTTTTATCACTCTGTAGAGTCCAAATAAACCATTCCTGTATATCTGCCGCCATAATGTTTGTTTTTGTCCGCCCTCACCATATCCTTGCTGGTGGAAGCCTTGTAGGGAGAAGTAGTGATGTCACTTCCTGCCTAACCAGGAACCAGATAATTCACAAACACAATTCTACTGCAACCTTGCAGTTCCTTTTGGCTTAAAAGCTCAATAAGCCACATTAATACTCCCTTTAGAATGGTTGCATCCTCTTTAAGTTGACAAAACTCACTTTGCGTAAAAACACCTCCACCAACCTCTGGCACATCATTTTCAATAAAGTAGAATCACCGAACCGGTCATCTTGTGTTAGTCTTTCCATCACCACCAACATCAGTCCGCTGGCCAGACCACCACAACACAACAAAACCAAATAAGACTTTGAAAGATAACTAAAACCAATAAAAAATAAAAATAGCAGTCCAGCCCTCAGTCCAGTGACATAAGATTTAATAAAATAACAGTAAAAAACACAATGGATTAGCACTTTCGTCTTGAAACCCAAGACTTCATCAGATAACAAGTTACACGTTCACACTACTGTTATACTATTCAGTAATTGTTATTTATTTATTTTACATTTGTTGACCGGGATTGTTCGACTGAGCTGAAGAGCGATTTTTCAGCGGAGGACCGAGGAGAAAAACTCCAACATATTATACAATTTTCATTATAAATTAGCATTAAAATTAAACACCAATGTTACAGGATTATTACAAGGTATTAAGTAGCAATACAATGTTATACAGTGCCAGTAATCAGAAATATAGCAATAACTATTTCAAGATATGTATAAAAAGAAATATGTCATTAAGATGAGTATAGTTTTTGGGGTAAGTGGTTACAAAAACTCAGTTTTATCATAATGTAGTTGCATGAAGCAAGACAATTACAATAGAATGTTTCTCTGAGGTGATTTGCTTAATGGATTTTACAAGACAGTAGAAAGAGTAGTCAAGGAAGATTAGAGAGAGCTAGTGAGAAAAGTAAGTTAAGGGCAGAAAGTAGATTACGGTATGAGAAGTAGGGGATGTTTAAGGAGGGAGAGGGCAGAGGCAGGACCAGTGACTTTTAAAGTTCTCTTTGGTGGCTGTCTGAAATTGTTCTGGATGTGTAAGGGTCCTGATTTCTAGTGGGAGCCTATTCCAGGCAATAGTGTGGTGAAAGCTGTACAACAATATTGTATATAACTATATATATAGGTATCGCGATATATATATATATATATATATATATATATATATATATATATATATATATATATATATATATATATATATATATATATATTACCTGTACAACAATATCACTAATTGTTAATTGAGTTATTATAATTTAATCCTTAAAAGTATACACACATTACTTTTAAAAGTTTAAATGTTTATTCTCGTAAATACAATTAAAGAAATAATGCTTTCCCTTTTAACACTTGTTTCACTGTTAAATATTCATTCAATCCTGGAAAAACATTAGATAAATCTCAATTGCCATTTTAATTCTTTATTCAAGACAGTGGTCTTCCAGTCACCTCCTCTCCCCGGATTCCTTTTAATAACTTCCAAAATAGCAAACTTAAAATTCAAAAAATTCACAGAAGTAACTGAATATTTAAATAGGGCACTAGTTTCCTTCTTCATTTTAATATCATGGAGGTGTTCATACATTCTATCCTTTAGTGCCCTTTCAGTCTTATCAATATAGAATGCTGAACAACCGCACACTTAGCCAAGTACACCAACATATTGGTGTTACAATTACCATCACAAAAATACACCTTACGTTTTATACCATTTTCTAAAATTATAACTTTGGCCCTGCTAATGAAAGGACACTGCTTACACCTACCACAGGGTGTAGTTCCCTTTCCTATTGTTATACCAATTTGGAAACTGTTTTCAAATAAACTCTTAACATTTTTACCAGTTTTAAAAGAAAATGTGAGTTCTTGTCCCACCACATCAAGTACCTCCTTGTTCACCTTAAAAATACTCCAGTTTGCCCTAACAATCTCAGTAATGGGTACTGTTTAGTGATTAAATTCCACAACACGTGCTTTTCATACTTTTCCTCTTTTCCTTTTTTGGTAACTCGTTCTAACCCTATACCCAACAAAGGGGTGTATTTTGTACCCCAACCTCTATACACTTCATCCATAATCTCAATAATTTCTTTCTCAGGGTAACCTCTACAAAGGAACATTTCCTTCAGTTTACATAACTCATTAATTAAGTCAGTCCTATCCAATGTCATTCTAGCGACTCTAATTGCTTGCCCCTTCAAGAAAATTCAGCTATTCACTAATGCGCTGAAGCTGAAAAGACTTCTGGAAATTTCCAGTGCATTATCAATACCATGATACCTAATTTCAGAGAAGTTGATAAAATAACTGTTGTTAATGTTATACAAAAATGTAACTCTTAATTTACTTTTCCAATTCACTTGTACCTCAGTTACATATACTGTTGACTGCAGATTTAATCAGATGAGCTGGAATGTAAAAATGATTATGTAGCATCAGGCAACAGGAACAATAAAGCTTCATACTAAAAAATACAAGCTCTACAGGCTAAAGTAAATGTATGCCCTTTTTCAGTAAAAGATAAAGTAGAAATCAGCAATAACCTTCACAATTGCTCACTATACTTAGGCTAGGAAGCAGACAGAGCTTTGCCTAGTTAACTTAGTGCCCAGTGCAGATCTTTAATATGATGCCCCTCAACTGTAAGGTGAAGATAAACAAAAAAATGGTTCAAGGTTCTTCTCCCAGAGTTAAGCACCCCTTGACTGTTTGTTAAATTTAACAAGCAGCTTGCTGCAGTTAAATATCACCCACAGAGCACTTCAGAACTTCAGCTCTGACCACAATCTACAATTTACAGTATTATTTCTAAATGCCAGTACTGCAACACTGCCCCACTGCAACTAACAATTGTGCTCCCTTAGCACCTTCTAACCAGGACAGTTTCCCCTTCGCCCAGGCATAGCTACACTTCTGGTAAAACATATGTTAATTCCTGCACTAATCATGGTCATACCATAGCAAGTATTTTAGATTTACATTGCTGTTAAGTGCATTTCCAGTGGAAGTAAAGCAGAATTTTTTAATATGTTCCACAGTCTTTAAGTACACTTGGGAGATTTAAAACCATACTGGAAAATAATGCTTACTATAAAACTGTGGATGGCTCTGCTGAACTTATGTGACCCACCAGGAAAGCCAATCACATTATTTCCTTTGAAGGGCATCACATCAGTGCTGCCACTGCTCTCCACTGCATGGGATTCCAGTGACTAATGTCAGCTCAACGCCAACTTGGGTTCAAAGATCAGTTTTCTTAAATGGTCTCTCATTCACTTGCTCCACCCTGGCCTGGTATGCGGTCTGACAAAGGTACTGAAAGGTGAAGTCTCTCTATCACACCAGCTTTGGGTGCTAACCTGAGCTCTAACTGAAGACATGTTCACTGCCAGTTTCAAGTGAGGATGAACCTATAGCTATGAAACTCATATTCCTTGGGTGGAACCACACCCACTGAAGTGTGACATCACAGAGTCAGGCAGCTAACACCTTGAACTTGTGGCAAGTAAGCAAAAAAATCAGGTGGATGCACAGACCAACTGCACATGCACCCACTTTGCACCTAAAACAGTAGGTTGAAAACGTGTTCATGCACTTGCTGCAGCTCATGCACAGCCATGCAAAGCCACTTGCAGTGATGAGCTCCCTTGCACAGATGCATACTAATGTGATTCATGGATGTAGTGGCAAACCCCATTTGTGTAAGAACTACATAACTTGAAAGGAATTTGTTGAAACTTTTTGAGTGTCACCATTTTTTTCTGGAAATCATGAGGGAAAGTGAAATATAGTACCAATAGTTTAGAACAGGAACAGTTAGGATCAGAACAGTTAGATTTTATTATGAGATTTTCAGGAATAGCTTCTGAATTGCTGGTAACGTGGAAAATGTTATGGTGAGTAGTTATGAAGTGGACTGCCTTTGTTATTTAAAATACTCCTTTTTAAATATGCTGCAGCATTACATTAATGCACTTATTCAGTGCAGCCTCTGGTACCCAACAACAGAAATGCTCAGGACCAACATACAGACATGTATTTATTGCATTTTAGCAAGTAAACCACCATTACGGTAATGTATCAGACTTCCTCTTACACCTCCCATCCTTACAGGGTTATATTGCAATGTAAACATTCTTAAATGTGCCTCCAGCGAAGATTTTTTATAAAAAAATAATAATAAATTTAAGCATTAACACAGACTTTAAAGGAAAGAATCATCACAATTGTCAGCTGCATGACTATTTTCTTAAGTTGTATAATGTTGCAGTAGCAATTAAAAGGTATGCAACAGTATTCTTCAAGTTAGTAAAAGGTTGTACTGCCAACTTCAAAATATACTGATTTTAGGTTAAAAAATGATAGCTTCAGGGACCATGGCACAGGAGAGTGCGAATGTCACTACTGGGGAGAACCATACCCTTAGTATTATGCACATGTGGAAAATGTTTTTGGAAAAGGAAAAAGCTGGCAGAGTGAACTAAGGTGTGCAATCAAGAAGTGGTAACATAAATGCAATAGGCTTATGGAACCGTTCCTTGGCAAAATGCAGAAATAAAACTAATGGTATGATGTCCCGTGTGAGGAGTAAAGCTAGACAGAATGCATTTGAATGTAGTACCACAGGTGGTGGGCCTTTTACTGTACCAACTTTAACACCTTATGAGCTCTTGCTACAAGGAGACAAGTAAGGCACGGAGGATGGTATCACAGGTTTCATTCAGGGTGTTGTGAATACCAACAGTTTGGTATACCTTCAGCATGGACACACGGGTGGTACAAAAAGTCAGTGTTTACCAGGCACTTACAGTATTAGGACATGTATACTTTCATATGGTGAATGCCTGCATCTCACTTTGAAGTATTTTGTCATCAAGTACTTCAGCAATATCAGCAGTTAACACCACTTCAGCACACAACATATGTTAAGTGCATGCACCAGAAATGTAATGCCAATTCAAATCTATTTCACAGGATACATTGCTCAGATAATTATGTGTTTTCTCAAAGGTGCAACACTCCAACAATCACACCCAATGGTGATCCACAGCAGGCTGATGTTAACAGCAGAATGCCTGTTGATGATGATGCGGTTACTGCCATGGTCATGACTCACAGCCGCAGGACAGTAGCACACAACATCAGGACAGTGTCACACAGTTGCAAAGTGTACTGGTAGGGCCCCCAAGCATATTGATAACTCCATAATTACTGACACAGGCTTATTCATTGGGCATAACGAGGAACTCCATTAGTAAAAAGGAGAAGGGAATCACCTTGCTGCCCTACACCTCTTTCTTACAGACAATCTGAACCTCTGGACGAAGACACAACAATGTGAGGTTTCATAACTCACTTTGCAGCCTGCACATGAGGGTGCCAGGTGAAGACTTTAGTATCATCTGGCTCTAAACACAGGAGGCCTTGTCTGCTCAGTAGCAGATGTGCTATAACATAGTACACGCCAAGGCTAGTGTCACTGAGAGGCAGACAGACATAGTTATAGTGTTGCGTGGTACATGTGAGGACATTCTTCAGTACATCGGAATGGTGGAGGGCAGGGACAATGCCATGATGATTCTTTTGTGCAGTATAGTTGCACACATGCATTTCATGCCAGCCTGTATTCGCATACCATTAAATTCTTACCAGAATCACATTGGAGACAGTGCTGGACATGGTTAAAAGAGTGTTTGCATGCATGGTGGATGAATAGGCTGAGCACCACATGTCCCAAGAAAGTACTGCAGGCATGCATGTTGATTCCTACAAGAAGAAGGTATTTAGAATTTATCAGAGTTCCACATCATGGGGAAGGACCACTGAGTTAAGGTTTAAGTTCCAAAGCACAGACCAGTCAAATTCAAAATTTCCCCAGCATCCAGTAGATCTTCTCATTATAGCAACTCAGCCTCAAGCTCAAATGATAGTATGTGCTCAAAACATATGGGACCATCACCAGCACTACCATTAGAGGACGTTGTGAGTGACAGATTTCAAATTAACATAATCTCAGTGAGTGTAGTACATACATTACATACATCAGGCAACAAGAAAACAAATATCAGAAAAAGGGACAGCAAACAGCAAGACTCCTATGCTATAAATGAAAAGTACTGCACTTACTGGTACGCTGGTCAAAAAAGGGAAAACAGAAAAGAAAAAAAGAAGGCAAAAAGTGAAAAAAATGGCAACTGTTACACAAGAATAAATCTTCTGTGACTGCAATACTATTGACCTTACCAAGTGAATGCAGTTTCATTATCACAAAACTTTGGTTTTCTGCATGCGTCACCACATTACTTCACATGACCTGCTACTTTCATCCACACACTGATATAACAAGCATTTGTGTCATTGATCACTGAGCACTGTACAAATGATGATGATGGATATCACAATATAAACAGTTTATTTTGATTTCATATGTGGAGAAATGTCAGATTCACAGTATGAGGTGATCATGCACTATTCAGAATAGCACACAAGAAACACGGCAGGCACCAAGTATTATATTTGTAACATTACACTATCATGTAGTGAAGGTCATGACCCATAGTTGTGGACTAAATGCCATGACTTTGCCTGCACTACTGTGCACTGTGCATGAGACTGCAGAAGAGGTTGCCATAGTACTGCCATCAGCTGGCTACCACTGATAACATCAGTCATGGGAGAAACGATAACAGCACCTGCACTGCAATTACTGGTAACTAGTTGTGTCAGTTATACTCTAAGCCAATGCATAATCATGTCATGTAGAATGCATCAGGCCATGAACATTCTACAAGCAGTAGCAGGGTCATACTGAAGGCCCTCTCCATCCCATCCAAGCAACAGAAATGGACTTTGAGCAGGCCAAATGCTAGCTCAATGCATGTGTGTGTCTGGAACAGGATGGTGTTAAAGTGTTCCTCTGCAGCTACCTGCAGGGTACAGACTGGTGTCAGTAGCCAAGGTTCAAATGGATAGCCAGCATTACCTAAAAACATAATGGCAGAGGACACATAAGGAATGGGTCATTAATCATTACTACCTATCACACTATATAGACAGAGAAAGAACTATGGGTAACAAAATTATAATAGTCTACATTTACCAACCAGGTCTTGTGTGCCATATGTGGAAATCATGGATACAGCCAGGATGCTGGGCCAATTCACTGGTGCTTCGGTCCCTTGCATCCCACACTGCCTGGCATTCATGGAATGGTACCCTTTCCTATTGCAGTACCCCTCAATCCATGACCCAGATAAGACTTTTATAATCACATGGGTGCATTCTATTGCAAAAGGTGTCAAAGCACCCATTGTACTGGAACAGTCCTGTGTTGATACTGGGAAACAGATATGCTCATTCACAAAGGCCAAAGAGTGTACAGAGAGAGACTGCTTCAGTAACCTCAAGGTGAAAGAATGTGAGATACCCAACATACAACCAGTTTGCCTCTAAAAGGTCCCTGTGGAAAGTATAGTAAGGACTGTACAATCCTTGTTATCCAGAGGAATATGAAGGCCACCATTTCCCCAGTTACAGTCTGTGGACAATATACATTCACCAAGGCCCTTATGATCATTCTACCCACTCTAAATCTAGCAAATAATTCTTGTTTTGCAAAGTTCAGGTGGATTACTCTCGGCCTATATCTCTCCTAGGTCAATGACCACTGGTCAGTGCACCAGGGACAGTGTGGCAGATAGATGCAACTCAAAGTGGAATGGAGTAAAGCTTGCAGGAGACTTGAGTGCCTTCACTGATTGCAAAGTGAGTGGAAAAACACAAATTCAAGCATCTCTGAATCACACAAAGCTGGTAGAAAGCCTCATGTACATAGTTAAGTTGCATCTTCTATAAATATTGCTAATTTGCATTTCATTATCTACTCATTTGCCTATGAAATTTTTTACTAGTTTGTAACTGTTGTACATAAGCACAGATGATATCTCAGAATCGTACCTCACCTACACTTGTGTTCGGTCAGAGCATGTGCTTGTGCATATGCATAACAACTATGAATCCCACACTAAGAGGATAAAAGGATGGAGACTAGTATATAAGCCATACTGAAACCAAGTATGGTAAAGATAAGTATACTAATGAACTTGCTTTCTCTCTTATATGATCTCAAAGAGGCATGGCCCACATGCATAGCCAGAATTTTGCTTACTGTCTGTTGAGACAACTCCTCAATCTTTCCTTCTAACTCCTCCTAGATATCTATGTTCTTTGCTTTTACTATGTGACCAGCTACATATTCCAACTGCAGCTGATCCTCCCCCTTCTTAATGATGGGTCCACACCTGCACATACTGGCCATTACCTGCCTTATGTAGTGTAATGCACATCTACAAAGTTCTTCATTGTTTTGTTTTTTTATTTGAACGTAAATTTAATGAAACAGTTCTATCTTCCTGCACATATTCCTAATGGATCCACTGTTGTTATCAAATTAGTAGCTTCAGTACAACACTTTTTAAGTTCTTGCTTTACTTGTTAAATGCAGAAAACACCAATTCTAAACTTTAACAGACTTTCCAGCTTCTCCCAGCTGTGATGTTTTACATTATGTAATTTAATCAAGGTGAGCACATTTGCTTTTTATAATACAATTTTATTCAAATATTTTTCAGTGTAATCACTCAAATTGTAAACAAACCACAGCACTCATAATTTCCTAGAAGAATAATAGCTTACGTCTTCCCCACTCACATAAAGACAGTTCAGTAGAATAATAAAACTATAACACTGCAGTTGTGTGACCATGGACTAGGTACAGTTAAATAACAGATGTGGGAGTTGAACCCCACCCCATTTGGGAATGAAGGGGCACAGGTTTAAAATTAATTTCACTTCTTTTATTTTACTCTATAGTGTTTTAAGCTAATCATCAGCAATATTGCACTATAAAATACTAATTTAACTGTCTTCAGGTTTTGGTTCATCATAGAGTTTAACTAAACCCAGTATCCAATACAGAGCAGCCAAATTTAATAATTTTCATCTACCTTTTGGTACCCTGTCCTTTAATCTCCAGCTTTCTCCTCTTTTTCACCTCCTTGATGGAGCCCCCTTCAAAAAGCAGGAGTGCTGACACATATCTACAAATAATGTATAATTGTATTTACTTATAGTCACACTGATATATTTACATATTTCTTAAAATATAATTCTTATCTAATTTTCCTTCCTCGGTGATGTCAATACCTACCAACAACTTCATAAATGTTTTAACCCCCAACATTTTCTGCCATAACTTCTAATCTTTTTGATGAGAAACACATTTTTATATAATATTTCTTTGCAATTTGATGGGAAAACTAAGACGGCAGTTGACCTGTGAACACCACGTCAACATGGTTCTGAAATAAATGTTAAGTTTATGATAGTCAAATCATTGCAAAGCATAGACTCCCTGAAGATTAAATGATTGAAAACATAAGTAAACACATCTTCTAACTAAACAGCGTACAAACCAAACATAATTTTACCTGTGGGAGATAGCTGGTCTTTTCTGGCTGAGATACAGAGCTTCTGAGCTACAACAAGGAGGGTGAAAAAATGCTTAAAATAAAATAAAAGCAAAAAAGATGTCAAATGAAACAGAAAATATGGACACACACATCTAAAAGTAAATATTCAGCTGTGACAACACTGCAGAAATAAATTATTTCAAAATGGCCGATAACTGCTAAGCAACAAGAAGAACAAAAAACACAAATAAAATGAAAGCAGATCAACTTCCTGGTCTTGAATATCTAAAAACAGCACTACAACCACTGCAATCAACCATTCAGAAATACTCTGATCAACTTAAAACATTGGGAGATACAATAAATCAAATAGTGATCAGACTGGAAAAAACAGAAGCAAAAGTATTTGAAAACAAAATTAAAATTGACCAACTACAAAAGACACCAATTCCAATAATAAAAACACACATGATATCAAGCAAAAAATATTAGATTTAGAAGCTAGAACTAGGGGAAATAATATACTAGTACATGGGGCACCTGAAAAATATGAATAGCCAAAATTAATAGAGACTTTGCACCAAATTTTAGGCTGTCTTCTGGAAGACCAGGTGGAATCAAACCAGATCGTCATTGAAAGAGCACACCAAGCAATCAGATCAACACAAACTCAAGACAAACCAAGTTAAATATATGTAAGACTTTTAAACTACCAAGATGTATATAACATACTTGCATTGACTGAGGGCCGGATTCACAAAGGCTTGCACGGAGTCTAAGATTAGAGTAAGACTCCATGCAGCCAACATGTCTCACAAGCGATCCAGGAACAGCTGGCAGGGGTGTGCAAGAGAGCTGCTAAAACGACTCTTGCACAGACAGGGTTAATTAATGCAAACTACCTCATTTGCTGTTAAAAGCTATGCAAATTAGGTAAATTTGCAATCCAGGAAACACTAACCTGTCTGAGCAAGAGTAGTGTTATTTGCAGAAATGTACTCGGTTGGCAACTGAGTACCATTCTGCAAATAGCAAAACGGAGCCATGACAGCTCCAAATAAAGGATGCAGCCAGTTGAGGAAGCATGCCAATGGCCAAATATATGGCCATTGGCATTTTTTTCCATTGCAAAATAAAAAAAAAATTTTCTTTTCCTCGATCTCCGATGTTTAAGCGTAGCACAGCACCACGCAAATGTGTTGCGCTCTAAAAACCAGAAAAACAAAAAATAAAAGCCACAAATAGGGATTTTATTCAAAGTATTCATCTGTCATGCAAGTGAATGGCAGGTTGAAGACAACATGACTACTGAGTAGAGGTTGCTAAGGGGGGAAGCTCAGTTTGAGAGATGTAGCCAAGCATTAGTAGGCAATCCTATGCAAATGAGGATAAGGATAGTGAATCCCAATTTTTCCTGCTATGTGAACCATGTCCCTAGAGTATAAGAGTAGGATAAGGGAAGTAACAGAGTAGAAGATGGGTGACATCATGAGGGGGTATGTATCAAACAGAGTGTAAGCTGATTGGAGCAGAGTGGCATGTGTTTTCTGTGAGTTACTCAGGACTAAAAGAGGTGTGTCTGCAGTTGTCTAAACTGAAATCCAGAAATTGAAGGTGTACGCTGTGGCTATCACTGAAGTTTCTTGCAAAGCTGCTTACACTGTGTGTGCACTTGTGCATGCGTGTAAACCCGTCTAAGCCTGTGTGCATGGGTGTGCACCCGTGTAAGCCTGTGTTAGGCTGTCTAAGCATGTATACACGAATGTGCACCTGCCTAAGCCTGTGTAAGCTTGTGTAAGCCTGTGTGCGCACGTGTGCACGTGTTTGTGCTTGTTTGCGCAGCGCTGCCCCCTGTGGAAACAGAAATGGGAAAAGGAAGGAAAGGAAGTAGTAGGAAGTTAACCAAGGAGAACTAGCAGAGCTGCCAGGTGAAATCAATCAGAATCAGCCAATTACACAGGCAGTACAGTAGCCCAGCACAGCCCAGCACCTAAAACTCTGCAAACAACATTCCCCCATGTTTTTCTCAGCAACACTGCAACACTGCAGTCAACAAAGAGAAGTGAAAACTTAAAAAGCTTAAAATGAGACATAAAAATGTTAGGGGCTGCCATTGCTGTTATAAGGCAACATGTGCAAGATGCTGAGGGAGGTGCCATTGCAAATGCTGCTGAGCAACCCACAGTGAGGAGACGGAGAAGAGTGTACAGACCCAGGGTAACCTACCAGGGGCTACATGAGCTGGAGATAGTGTACATGAGCTGGAGATAGTGGAGTGCTATAGAGTGGATAGAGAGCTCCTGCAGCAAATTGTTGAGCTGTGCAGGCCACGCCTCACACACAGAACCAACAGAAAGGAACCCATCCCAGTGGAAACCAAGGTATGTGTTGGCCTAAGAATACTAGCAACAGGTACCTTCCAGAGACCAATTGGTAATATGATGGGGATTTCACAGGCATCAGCATCAAGGGCACTGCACCAGTTCCTGAATGCCATATCAGCACATGTCGGTGATCATGTATATTTCCCCAATTCCCATGAGGTATTGGCCAGCAATATGTGCCTCTTCCAGCAAATAGCGGAACACCCTGAGGTAGTGGGTGCAATTGACTACATGCACATACATATCAAAGCACCAGCTGGTGAGCGGGGTAGGGTCTACATCAACCGCAAGGGCTTCCACTCCATCAACTGCCAGGTCATGTGCGATGCCCAGGGCATAATACTGAATGTGTGTGCTGGCTGCCCTGGAAGCTACCATGATTCCCATATCTGGCATCTGTCGCAGCTGTACAAGACATTTGCAAATGGGGACATCGCTGATGGTTACCTAGTGGGGGATGCTGGATACGCACTGGAGCCGTGGCTGATGACACCCATCAGAAATGCACACACACCTGAGCAAGAACTCCATAATGAGGCACACGCACAAACATGAAATGTAATCGAGCATGTGTTTGGGATGCTCAAGTCATGGTTCCGGTGCCTGGACACATCTGGTGGAGCCTTGCAGTACTCACCAACTACATGTACCCAAATTGTCATGGTATGTGCCATGCTACACAATATGATCCTGCGAAAACAGCTGCAGCAGGAACAGCATGGGGCAGGGCCAAACAGCTCCCCACCATTGCCAAGGCCTGCACAGGCACAGCGTGATTCAGAGGAGGAACAACCTGAGCCTGCCCCAGCAGGCAGAAGGAGGCGTGCCCAGTATGCCTTGTCCTTGGCAAAAAGGCAACGCATAGCACATACACTGGCTCAGTAGGAACCCTTGACATGATACCTCTCTCTGACTCGCACATAAAATAAAAGGGATGCCTAACTTGACACTACCTGTTTCCAAACATGTATAGGGAGTGTAGTATGTGCATCCGACATAGGCAGCCCTGCAGCACCACCTGAGGCATGATTGCCATGTTTTAAGCAATATAAAGCAGTGCTAAACAGCTTTTAACAATATCAAGTATATGTAAACAAAATTGCTTGTGCAATGTTGGCCAAGGTCGGGCAAAGTTGAGCAAAGTCAGTTAAACATGCTCATATCTGCTTTACTGTTCCTTAAGCAGTCTGGTCTGGCCAGAATGAAAATAAAAAGCAGTGACAGGGCTTGACCTCAGGATACTGTGCACTATAGTCACAGTACTGAACCACTAAGCCATGATAGCATTACAGTGGTGCAGACACAGCAGGACAATTATACACTAATGCAAATACAAAGCAATGCTGTGTCATGCCCCTAATGAGGCAAATGGGTAACCTCACCCACACGCCTATGCAGACAGAGAACATCAGGCCAGGCATTGTGATGTGGGTTGTGTAGGCTATGGTCTCAAGCTAATATATGTGACAATGGACGCTAAGATCTGTAGTACGGTAGTATGCCTCAAGCCAGTACGATAGGCAACAGTTCAGACTGTAATGGTGTCCTGTACATAGCAGTGCAGACACAGCAAATGTGTATAAGTGTCAGGTGAAACCCACATCCTATGTACACCCACAGTAACAATCCGGTGTGGCCACGAGTAGAAATGTACAAAGAATAGCTGTCCCCCCTGTATGTAGAAATGTTGATAGGTCTATGCAAAGGGTCTCATGGAAGCCCAGCAGGCACAGCAAGATCCCTGTTGATCTATGACACAAAGGTGAGCCCTGCTGTAAAAATACACCTTGATTTACCATACACATATAGTATAAATGTGTATACTGTGCGTGCTCACACACTCCAACAAATGTAGTGGATTTCATTCAGCATCACACTGAAAGGTCATACTGGGCATGCTCACATGCTTGCAAATGTCAGGCAGGAATATACTGAAAGGTCATACTGGGCATGCTCACACACTTAAGCTAAATACGAATGTGATAATAAGTGGTCTATGGACAAATGTGTATAGTCATCTCTACTTCCAGAAACACATTCACAAAGTGGTCTGAAAATCCTGCTATGTGTTCACACAAACTGCCAAGGTCTGTGAATGTAGGTCAAAGGAGGTTGACACTACTCAGCAGTCATCAGACCTGTCAGAGAGTACCACAATACACTTGCAATGAATCTGACTAGGCACGTTCAGCAGCTAAAAAGACCAATGAAGTACCTTAACAAGAGGATTACTGGCCTCAAATAGTTGCCGCATGCAACAAGAATGAATGTCAGCCAAGCTGTACTCTGTTGCATACGGTCTACGCAGGAGATCTGTTCCCAACAGACAGATCCATGTCATGGTTACACTCAGATCTGTTCTGAGTTACAGCTCAATGGCACTAAATGTACAGAGCCAACTGATATTGGCAACATCCTGGCAGATAGGATCAGTGTTAACTTTACCCCCTCTCACCATGAAAGACCACATGTCTATAATGGAAGACTGAAAAGTTGCCGTCATCATGGCTGCACAGGTAAAAAACACTCTCCGAAGCCAGTATCACAGCAGCCATGGGACTAGATAACTTCCCAGGCTGTGTAGTATCTACTTCCCTGAAGTAAACATTAACATGGAAGTTCTGTGGCTACTGATGTTTCCAGAGGACTGCAAACTAGGAACCATCATTGTAAACACTAAAGATGTGGACATCCTACAAAATGGCCTCACTGAGACAGATGGCTGTTGTCCAAGCCATGGGCTGTAGCTCAATGCCAAAAGGTGCATTATCATCACCTTTGTTAAAATCTCTGTAGCCAAGAACTACAACATAGGTGGTAGTATATTTCACACTGTAAGTGTGACAAGAGACCCTGGGTCACAGTTGGACAGTGGATACAACTGTGATAAGCACATTCCCACAGTAGTCAGGAAACCCTCTTATGTGGCACACCTCATCACAAAATGTGTCTCATGCAGAATAAAAGAGGACATTGTTCCCCTCTACTCACCACTCACTAGAACTATAAGAGTGCAATGCCACTGTTGCTATGTACCTCACAAGACAACTACAACAACTGGAAAGCCAGCAGCAATACCTCACAAAGAGCATTAGTTGTCTGAAATACAGACCATCGCAAAATGCTCCATCCTTACTCCCTCGCATATCGCCTACTCAGAGGTGTTCACTGCCTAACATACAAAGCTATGTCAAACATAGAGCTGCTGGATATGATCAACGTAAAACACTCACAATCACTCTGACCTTTGGACCCAAAACCACGAGTAAAATACAAAAGGAAGGGGTGTAGCCATTTACCTTATGGATATCCACACATTCAGGTTACTGGCACAGCATGAGGCCTTGGAGACCATGCAAGTGCAACTAACATTGGGCAAAGCTACCCATCAGATTATAGCCTGCTACAGATCAAATACCTTGTCTCAGGAACTTCACTCAGTATTCCGGAGAACAATGGCAAATATAAAGGTCCTATCAAATACCATTTATGAGGAGATTACAACTACCCAAATATTGAGTGTGTGAATTACTCATATACAGTGTCCTTTGCCCAGTGTGTCCTACAGTTAAGAAACTCTAACACCCTGGAACAGCTGGTCAGCACGGCCACTACAGGTGACAACATACTGGACATGATCATCACCAACATGGGGTATCAGTGTTCCACAACAGAGATAAACCCCTCGCTGGGAATATCAGATCATAAAGTAATCACACTGGACATTTACACTCCCCCCCACCCAGTCAATGAAACCACTGTGAACACATTTTCAAAAGCAAACTGCACATTTCTCCAGACCAAAGTGGAACGTTCCAAAGACCTCTTGCTATAGGATAATGGTATACAATCTGCCAAATCATTTACAAGTGCATCCTATGAGCATCTACAGGGATGCATGGAACGAGACATCACAAATAAAACCAAGATGCACTCCTCCAAAAATAGGACAACAAGCAGGTATTTGTTGTCCATAAATAAGCTAGACAGGAGAAGGAGGAAACAAACACATGATAGATCCAACTTCACTAAAGGAAACGCATCACTGATCATTATCAGGAAGAAACAATGATCACTCATAAAATAATCCAAGGACAGTTTCTAAAGACAAATAGCCAAGGAATGCAAGAATAACATCCACAAAGCCTTTGGTAGCTATACCAGGCATGTAGGTGTCAACTTCCAAATATGCTGTCAGCTACTGAAAAAAGGAATGAAATACACCAAACCAACTTTCAATGCCCACATCCAGGGGGACAAGTTCAGTGTAAATTCCCTCCCATCACCCCCAAAAGGGCCTGTGTCCATCACAGAAGGATGCAGAGACCCAGATGTCATGGACATGCAGGTATAGACAGCCCACACCAAAGCTAAGAACATAGCATCAATGTGACTGTATGTTGTCCCAGGCTGCGTCTTACACTAGGCCCATAAGGAACTACACACTCACCAACATTCACCGTCTAGACTCAACCGTACCATAGGCTATGTACCCAAAGAATGGCATACACTGATAGTCATCCAGCTCCACAAAGGGTGTGCCAAAACAGAACCTGGAAACCATTGCCCAATATGTCTACTCAGCCGGGTCTACAGAGCTATTGAGCCAATTGTCATGGAACCCATACATTGAGACATTGGAGATCTCCAGACACTGGACTCTACACAACTTTGCCTTGTTAAAGGCAGAGCCTGGCTCCCAAACCTAGTTGAGTTATTTAAAACAGTTACCATGAACATAGATGGAAGTGAAAGTAGTCTACACAGCCCACCTGGACCTCACTAAGGGCTTACTACACTATTCCCCACTCTGTCATCATAGAGAAGTATACCACCTTGAACATTAACAGCTATGTCACAGGATGGGTGCCCAAGTGGCTCACAGATCAAACACACATGTTCATAGTTGTGGGTGCCATGTCCAAATCTAAGCCAGTCACAAATGGCATCACACAGGTCTTGGTCCTGGGAACCCACCTGTTCAGTAGATACTGCTCAGAGGTACAGGGAAGCACAGCAGGTGTATGACTGAACAGGTTTGCAGATGAATGGTAACTGTGGTCCATAATTGACTGTACAGCTAACACAGACATCCTCCAGAAGTGTCTTACAGAGACAGATACCTGGTGTCAAAACAATGCCCTCAAGCTGAATGGCAAAGAATGCATAGCCATCCCCTTTGGGTAAAACAAAGTGCACACAAATTACCACATAGGTGGTAATCCAGCATGTACGGAGAAAGTCATTATGGCCCTGGGGACACAGGTAGATAGTAAACTCACCTTTGATGATCACATGCCCAAAGTGTTTAAACATTCCTTCAATGTAGCCCATCTAATGTCACCTAATGTAACCCACTTCGTATAGTCTGATGATGTCACCATCCTACAAATATACCTGTGGAAAGGATAGCTCCCAGTAATGTATATCGCGTGTCGTGTTAATGCATACTTCTGTAGTATCATGAAGTAGTTAGGTAGAGGTTTGAATCCTGCACTGAACAGCTGTGTGTTATCTTCTTGGGAATTAGCAACATTTTAGGAGAGTAGTAAGAGACCTCAAGAGCGGTAAACTAACCTTTGTCAAGTCTGATGATGTCATCATCCTACAAATATACCTGTGGAAAAAAGAGCTGCTAGAAATGTGTATAGCATGTTGTGTTAATGCATACTCCTGTAGTATCATGAAGTAGTCAGGTAGGGGTTTAAATCCTGCACTGGACAATTGTGTGTGTATGTTGTCTCCTTGGGAAGGAGTAACATTTTAGGAGAGTAGTAAGAGACCTCAAGAGTGGTAAACTAACCTTTGTCAAGTCTGATGATGTCACCATCGTACAAATATACCTGTGGAGAAAGAGCTCCTAGAAATGTGTATACCATGTCATGTTAATGTATATTCCTATAGTATCATGAAGTAGTTAGGTAGGGGATTAAATCCTGTACTGGACAATTGTGTGTGTGTGTGTGTGTGTGTGTGTGTGTGTGTGTGTGTGTGTGTGTGTGTGTGTGTGTGTGTGTGTGTGTGTGTTTGTGTTGTCTACTTGGGAAGGAGCAACATTTTAGGAGAGTAGTAAGAGACCTCAACAGCAGTAAACTAACCTTTGTCAAGTCTGATGATGTCACCATCCTTCAAATATACCTGTGGAAAAAAGAACTCCCAGTAATGTGTATAGTGTGTCGTGTTAATGCGTACTCCTGTAGTATCATGAAGTAGTTAGGTAGGGATTTCAATCTTGCACTGAGCAAGTTTGTGTGTTGTCTCCTTGGGGAAGGAGCAGCATTTTAGGAGAGTAGTAAGAGACCTCAAAAGCGCTAAATTAACCTTTGTCAAGTCAGATGATGTCACCATCCTACAAATATACCTGTGGAAAAGAGAACTCCCAGTAATGTATATTGTGTGTCGTGTTAATGTGTACTCCTCCAGTATCATGAAGTAGTTAGGTAGGGGTTTAAATCCTGCACTTGGTGAGTGTGTGTGCTGTGTGTGTCTGACACTGTTGGTCAATGGGTTGTGGGTTTTGCTTTTACTACTGTATGACATATCAGTATGCATTGCACATGTGAGCTAGCTGTGTGGCAAATACATATCCGTACATGTTACCTCAATTAATGCATGTGTGGGAACCCTGCTTTCTCCAAGAACACAGCTGTCATCCTTGCCAGACTGTGCTGCTGCTTCCCAGACCTTAGGTCACATCTGTATGCTTGTGACAAGCCCAGCCACTGCAGTGATCCCTGGCCTAGGTCATCTGTGTCACACAAAGTCATTACGGTTCCTATTGGAATGTGTGAGTGAGGGTCTATGGCCGAGGTATATGTCAGACCTGTTCAAACGCAGCAAAGTCTGTCAATGATGACTATTCATAACAGGTGTAGAACAACCTATGTGGATATGCATTCAGACCCCTCATTGCTTATGTGATCCACCAAGAGATTCCAAAATACCTTTGGAAATGTGATTAACAAAGGAGAGATGACATAACACTTGGATGCATGTACACATCGGTACCTGTTCGTCATGTTGGTGGCTACTACCTATGTGGTACTGTGGGGATAATATGTTCCATAAAGGTGGATGACTATGCTTAGTTTGGCTTATAGCTTTACAGCATGGGTTTGACAACAGGCATCTGTCTGTATGATACCCTTGTGGAGGATGTGTGTGTCATCTGGAGAATGAATTATAGGCCACAGTATGCATTACCAGACATGGATGGACATATCCCTACTGTGATTGCTTGTACCTAAGAGAGTTATATGCCAAACAGGAGTGGTCTCAGTAATGGGTGCAGGTGAATACCAGTGGTTACTGGCATTGTATAGTACCTGAAGGATCCAAATGTTGCTGTGTGTCCTACATCTGTGTGTCGGTTTTCAAGACATCATCTAACGATTGGTTATGGTCAGGTTGTTGAAGTGATGTATGCTACCAGAATGCAAAACAATGACAGATAGTAACAGTATCACCCACAGCACAGTGTCAAACCATGTCATATACACATGTGCAGTTAGGTTCCGGAATGTGTGTAGTACAATGCATACTGCCCACCAATAGAAACTATGGAGTGTTACTGTGTAATACAGAGCATGTCACCCTGGCCATGTGTCCACTATGCATGTACATGCAGACAGTACACCTCCACCATGTTCACAACTGTACACATGCAAATCTGTGCTACACACATCCTACACATACTGTCCACTCTCTAACACATGCTGCCAATACTGCACACATCAGCAAAGTGGCATGTGGCCAGACAATACACAATTGGAACCGACACTGGTGTAAACAGCACTACAATGACAATCATAGCTTTAATGGATCATGCCTGCTCAGCTACACCTTCAAGCATATCATTACACCCTACTGCTGACAACATAATAACATTGCTAAACTGCTATATAGACACCCTGTGCATTAGCACCATGGTAGCCTGTTCCTGTATCGATGTTACAGATGACAGGAGGTGGCACAGGTTTCATCATATGCACAGGATGTGTTGCTGGTTTGCCAGAGGCCTACAGTGAGCCATCCAATTGACATGTATGTGTGTGTGTGTGTGTGTGTGTGTGTGTGTGTGTGTGTGTGTGTGTGTGTGTGTGTGAGGGGCACGAATACTGGAATGGGCCAATGTTGTTGTAATGTGTGTGGGTATGTGTTAGCCCTAGGTGTCTGGAGTATGTGTGTGTATCTGCATGCACACAGTTCTACCATGTGGCTGACATATACGGGTATTTGTGGGACAGTCACAGACTGTACCGGTGAGGCTTTACAGATCACCTTCTCTGGCCGTGGATACGGTACCTGTGCCTGGCAGGGGGGCTACTGACACTATCAGGTACTAATCCTGACTGGGTACTATCCCCAGAGGTGGATGGATGTACACTGGACACAGGTCCTTGCTGGGACTGTCCAGAGCCACGTGCACATAGTCTTCTAGGATGTTCTATGGACAGCCCACCCCCAACATTGCTGGGGCTGGTACTGGCACTACGGTAGTGGCTGTGGCTTGAGGGATGTCTGCAGCGACTGCCAGCTGCTGATGTTGCTGGCATACGTCCATGTCGACGTCTCAACCATCCCGTACTGTCCTGATACATGGACATGACATTGCGGAGGATATCTAATGTCTCTCCCCAACATCTATCAGTGACCACGGTGTAATGATGGATGGCACCTGCTAGGTCACGGATACTGTCAATGATGGCGGTGCTAAGTGCTCTCTGTGCCCTTAGTCCCTGTCTGGTGTACCATTCCATACATGCCTGTACCTCCATGACAGCCTGGAACATGTGTGACATTGTCAGACCTGTGGCACGTCTGCCAATGGCATGATGAGCAGCAGTGCTTCTACAAGAATCCCTGGACATTAGCCTATGTAGCACCCATCCAGACATCTGGGTATGGCTGCTGTGTTGGGATGCATGTGCTATGGATACCACACTGTCCTGGCCAATGCCAACTGTATGCTGTCCCTCAGTATTGGCAGTATGAGTGTATGCATGGATGGGGTGGACAGCTGTGTACTGTCAATTGGTGGCCAAATGACAGACCCTGGCAAACAAACCTGTGCCTCAACACATCTATCTTCATTATCACTATGTGGCTCAGTGACATCAGTTTCCCTGCTGCAGTGAACCAGCCCTAACACACCACCTGTGGGAGGAAGACAGGAAACACACTTTACAACCTGTACATGATGTCGGCACACATGCACACATGCACACATGCACACATGAACACAAATACACTCCTCACTACAGCAGATACCCACACACACCACCAGCAATCCAAAACATACTCAATAGTGGTTGAAGGTGGGTTACAGTATCACAAGGCAAACAGTCATATCACATGTGTCAGCATGCAGAAAATTTGTTGCTCAAGACCATGCAGTGCGAGTGTAGACAGCCCTTGTTAATAACAGTATACATGGCTTTGATGCATGTGTGTTGTTGTTCAGTGATTGGCCTCATCCTGGAATGCAATGTGCACATGGACACAACATTGCTGTGCAAGTATTAAAAGGTCTGCAATGTCCTGTGCACGATCACTCACATTTATGCATACCATAGCTGGATGTGTATCTGTGTGTCACATAGATATCCATTTCTGATTACAGTGTCTGTGTCTGTAGCAGATAATTGTGGACACAGGTTTAGCACATGCATGCTATGTATACACACAGGATGAGTGGTGCATGTATACGTGATGGAATACCATTGTTCCACATGGCCATTGTACAGTGGTTTTGGGGAGTGTAGGACATATTGTGGACATGCCAGTGCCAGCCATGATATGGCATGCTACAGCATGACTGCAATATTAAACATCACACATACCCAATGTGTGTCATGTGACCTATACACTCAATAGCATTACAAGACATATATGTGTCACTTTGTACAAATGGTGATTGCTATGCATATTGTGTATAGGATCATATGTTTGCACACACACAACATTGAGGTGCATAGCAATGACTGCTATGTGTAGTACTGTGGTCACTGTAACTGGATGGAGTGTAGTACCATGAGCCATCATCATCATGCATCATGTGGTCACTCAAGGCTACTAATGTGTGCCAGACCGCCACCTAGCATGCTGTACCTGAACTGCAGTACTGTGGCTACATTCACAGTTACACAGCCACTTGTTACATGGGTTTGTAAGGTGCCCAATAGGGAGCATTGCCTAACATGAGAGTTATGTTATGTTATGAAGAGTGTCGCACAGCCCCATGATAGTCCTCTACCCCTCAGGTATATTATGTGTGCTGTGTGGATGACATGTGGGATACTGAAGTGTGCCCTTACAGCGGGTGTCTGAATATGCCATGTCTAGCATGTTAAGGTGTACTGCGTATGACAAAGTTGTGTATGTTGTGTACATGTGTATCAATTATGCCTATCCAATGTCCAATACGGTGTTACCACAATTGTGTGTGATGCTCTGTGTATTGCATGTGATTGAGGCAGCTACTGACATTACTGAGATGTGCATAGTCTCACAGCAAACATACACAGCATGCATTATGCACAGGTGTGTTACGTGTACATGGCCTACACCTCACCTATGACATACACATTTCATTAGCAATATTAAATGTATAACACACTCACCAGCATCGACCAGCTGCCTTGCTGTCACACTAGAGGGACCTACAAGAATATCAGACAG
>NC_056735.1:1134917708-1134977708 GCF_019279795.1 Protopterus annectens | reverse complement strand
GGTACTTTATGCAGAGTAGTGTGTCCAAGGTCAGAGGTTCGAGACTGACAGAGGTGTTTTATTTTGCTGCTCAACAGAACAAGGGCCCTGTCATGCAGAGTGACTAAGGCACTTTTAAGCAGTTGTAAGTGGGTTTGCATGGGTTTGCGTGATGCTTAGCAATAGTTAGCTAAGCGCACACAAGCGCACACTCGCACAAACCCACTAACTACTGCTTAAAAGTGCTTACTCCCGCTAACCCCCGTGCTAATTTCTTTGAAAGAAAAGAAAATGGAGAGATAGGGAAGTGTTGAAAAAGGGGGCACAAAGAGGGAAAGACTGTAGGGAAAATAGCTCGGGATGTGCAGGATGGGTGTAGGGAAAGTACATAGCTGCCCATTTCTTTACCAGCAACAGCTGTACATATGTTAGAAATTTGGAGTGAAATTTGAAACCTTCCACCCCTGAGAGAGGGGTGAGGACGACAAAGTAAGTTGTACTTCCAATTATAATTATCAGTTTACATGTCCAGCAGACATGTGTGCAAAATGGGCAGCTATGTATGGGGCATGATTTTTTGCGGGAGCAGATTGCCCATTTTTTTTTTTTAAGGTGAGAGTGGAATGTGAGGTAGGTGAAGTAGGTATGTTGTGGGAGGTAGGTTGGGGAGGTAAACAGACAAGACAAGCAAGACGCATACAGGGGCGGAATATGACACATGGGGTGGGTGAACACAATTGACGGGGAAGGATGTTTGGAAATCGCAAGCCCATGAGCCCACAGATGGTACACTGGAACTGAGATCCCCACCCATGGGCAGTCACCACTGCACTTTCACAGCCCGGAGGGTAGCTGTGCTGGGGTCTGCGTAGGAGGGGCAGACTCATCCATGAGTCTTGCCACTCTTGCCTTGAGCTGGCATTGGGGATCAGTGACTGAACGCTGGATCTCCCTATGCACCACAGCCCGGACCCTTCGGAGGGTGACAGGTGGCCCTTCTCTGCCCACGCTTGCATGGGGGGAATGAGCCCCATCCCCTGCAGCGCTTCCACCTGAAAGTGGCACAGGACCAACGGAGGAGGGGGGCCCGGGCTGGGCACTGGACCTGCTGGTGCCAAGTGCAATTGCCAGCTGAGGAGGGACAGGTGAGTCCGCTGGGACCGGCCTTCCCATACATTCTGTGTTTGGGTGTATTTAATGACAACATAGACAACAGCATTCCAAATTAGTTGTAACAGCATGCAGTAATACTCCCATTAACCCAACACGCCAGGGTTCCAACAGTTGAACAGCAAGCATAACACATGCATATATTGAACGACAGTGGGCATTCCAACAGCATGCAGGAATGATTGGTGGCAACAGGCCACCAAGATTGTGGTGTTTGTACAGGGCACATGCATCAAAGTAAATGCAGATATTTATAGAACAATAGGACATATGTCCCAACAAATGTTTTGAGATTGCACATACCCATTGAGGTGTGGAATTGCATTGTTTATGCACATACAGTAGGGTGTAAAAAGATACCTCCATTAACATCTTATATGTACTTATAGTTTACACTACATTCCTATTGACTGCAGGTGTATATCCCCTACATGTATTATTACACTAGGCAACGTGGTTGTGTAATGGGTTTGGCTAGTTCATTATATACCTGACCTATATCTGACATACTAACTGTCCAGGATGCAGATGTTACTGCTACGTATTTATATATTTATATTTATATTTATATATCTACATATCTGGATGTGTTCACGTGACATTTTCAGTTATATTTCTATAGCCCCCTACATCTCTAGCAGCACACTCACATTTCTGGGGAACACATTAACAAGCTACTCGTGTGCCAGATTTACCTATGCATGCCAGCCATTAAACAACTGTTGAGGACTGTATATATGCTTCACAGCTACTGGCACTCCCTTCATCCACTTTATATGGGACTGCACAACTGTGGGTTGACAGCGTTTAATACAACAGTACTATTTATATAATGCAAGAGTACAACAACATTTCAAAGTAAGTGACACGGACACACTCCAGGTATTATACCTTTATTAATTACATTACACACTTTTCTAGAGGCTCTCTCATTTATTTGATATTATAGTGCATGCAGAAAACTTATTCAAGATGTATTATACCTCTATTAATGGGTTACAACACTCTTTTCAGGCTCACGCACTTATTTTATATAACAGTACATGCAGAGATATTATTCAGGACTTATTTTACCTTTATTAATGGGTTACAACACTCTTTTTCTGACTCTCTTACTTATTTTATATAACAGTACATGCAGTGAAATTATTCAGGGCATTTTATGGCTTTATTATTGGGCTACAACACTTTTTTTCAGGCTCTCTCACTTATTTTATATAACAATACATGCAGAATAATTACTAACCTGCCTGGTGGCACAGCCTTAGCAGCCCGTCTGCATAGGCTTGCTGATTCGCAGCATGGACACCTGCAGCTGTGAAGTAAATGAAGGGATATTGAGACATACCTATCCATTACATAGACTACAATAGCATTTCTTACATACTTCATTCCATGGCTACCTACTCAGTAGTGGGGCATTGTGCATGTCAAAGGCTTCCTGTATCCATTGGTTCAGTCAGTCCTGCTTCCGTCTCTTCAGGTCTGCATGGTGGTGATGGACCTGCTCACCAGTCCGAGGGACGCCTGTGGCACTGGTGAGATCATGAGCTAACCGCTTGCAAGCCTCTGCTTTGTAATCCATCCCTTGAAACTGGCCCTGCAGGAGTCTTGACTCATGATGGTGGTTAAGGAGCTAAACCATGTTTTTTGACTCCTCGATGCCCCAGCATTGTGCTTGAAAGCGAGTACCCTCTCCAGCACCAGCCATTCTGACTGCAGATGGGAGCTACAATCAGTTATGGCGAGTGTTCCCGCCTATGGAGCTTAAATATGCCTCATTTCCCGCACTTATTTGTGACTCGCCGTTTTTGAAAATTCTCAGCTAACAGCAAACCTGCTTAGCAATGGTTAAACTTCCATTTATAAGTATATGTATGTTAACAGTGCATGTTTATGCAAAGCTGTCATGGCTTAGGGGTTCAGTACTTTGATTATGGTGCACAGTGTCCTGGGTTCGAGCTTTGTCATTGCTTTTTATTTTATTACTGTCCAGATAGGCTAGGGGGTATGGCTGTGTTTAGGCAACTTTGCTCAACTTTGCTCTACATTGCTCCACGTTGCCTGATGTTTACTGACGGCACGCTGGTTAGCGCAGTGCACAGCGCCCTGCAAACCTATTGTGCTACGCAGCGCTTAGCTATGGGCAACTATATTGTGCTAGGCAAAGCGCTGCTTAGCTATGGGCAACTATATTGTGCTAGGCAAAGCACTGCTTAGCTATGGGCAACTATATTGTGCTGGGTACAACGCTGCTTAGCTATGGGCAATTATATGTCAATATCCTTAATGCTGCTCACCTTCTTATATTTCAATATATCCATTTTGTTCACTAATACATAGGCCATTTCAAAGCTTTTTACTAAAATTTCATTCATATATGTCAGGAATTATTTTATATACTAATTTAAAACATAAAATAGAAAGGGGAGTAGTGGGACTAGAACCAGGAATGCCTCCTCTTTGTGCGAAGGCGCTACCACTACACTATTGCTATTTAGCTTAATTTGCATAAACATTTCTTATTATGCTCTTCTATGTCAAAATTGCTAACTGTAGCTAAGCAATGGGTACACCCGCGCATACACATGCAAATAAGGGCAGCTATATCGGGAATTATAAAAAAAAAAAATTAAAAGTTTACATTTTACAATTACAAAGGGGTTTAGTATGTGTGGATGTGTAGTGTTTGCTATGTGTACATTTCAGCACACTCGCTCATTGCACTTGTCATTTTCACATTTATATGGCTGCAGGGGCGTGGATATTTGGACTGCTCTGCAGTCCGACACGCCCCCTGCAGTCTTACATGCTCCATGTTAGCCTTCCAGTTGAGTCAGCACACCCTCATGAATATGCATGGTGCGCTGACGTCATAGTCTTAGATGGCAGTCTCCAAGTAAGACTTGGTTAGTCTTACAAGGAGGATTACTGAATCCCCCCTAAAAATGAAAAAGTCCCGACTTGGAATGGAAATAAAACTATTTTTACCCAAGATTTTCCCTTTCAGATTAAACAAGAATGACAGAAAATTTCATCTTTCTGCGGTTATCTAATCTCTAAAAAAATCAAATACCAAATGAGATATCCCTACACAATAATATTTCAATACAAAGGAATCAAGTATTTGGCTGGATCTATCAAGTAGGCAAAAAATGCTTTAAATAATGCATTTAACGAAGTGCCTGAGTGAAGATGGCCTGTGATGTTAAATTATGAAGCTACCAGAGTGCATTGCTAGAAAATACATTAAGTACTTTGAAAATATTTGCACCTAGTCAAGGTAACTAGTAACGTTATGATCTTAACTTATAAATAAATACAAATTTACCTTTTACTGGGAGTTTAACTGTGTGAGGAGAAGTGGCGGATGGTGACATCAAATTAAAGGTGGGGGTTGCAGGAGACAGCTGAATGGGTGGGGTCAATGGGAAGGGAAGGGGTGTGGCCAAGTAGAAAGGGGTGGAGCTATGCTCAAAACCACAACAACTGGAACTTTAATTAAATATGCTGCCCTGGGTGCTAAACCATCATTACGAGAGTCCAATCAAGACAAAATAAAGTGTAGAAGAAAAAAAATATTTCAATGTATTGGCTACATGACAGCTTACTTAATACTTAATATCTAGATGGAAACACAAAGGTAGTGAGGCATGAAAAAAATAAATTACGTTTTAAATACATTACTGGAATGCCAGTCAAAATCAAGTATAAAAAAACAAGCAGCACTCATCTCAAACCACTTCTCCTTGCACTGCAGTTCTAATTATAATTTATATTCAGCTTTATAAAATTACCAAGTAACATGCTGAAAGTAGCAATCTCTGTGATACCCCCACTTGTAAAAATGTTTCTTATCCAAAAAAGACCTGCTGCCTGACAACACTATCTACTTGTTTCATGGGGAAGACATGATCAAAGTAAAAAATGAACAGCAAACAAGAAACAAGCTCAAGATAAATTCTTTAAAGGATTACTGCACAAGTTATGGACCACACATGATAGATTGGCATTCTGTTTAGATTACGGGTAAAGTCTGCAAAGATGACTGCAAGTCTCTGACAAATGTAATGAGCTTCTGAAAATACTGTAATCCTGTCCTTTATTATAAATACTGTCATATGCATGTCAATACCTAAGGCTTATATGTTATCTAGTTATGTAAATATTCTCTGCATGGCAACAACGAAAAGGCTTTCAATGCTGGTAATTCTTTAACAGTGTGCTTATTAAAGCTTACTGGCATCTTACAATCTCTGACAAGCTTACCTGATGGTCATTAAAGCATTGATACTTAAGCACAGAGCAACAGGGCACTCCAACAGCATGCATTTTCTGAATAATAAGAAGCAAAAATCAACAGTATAAAAATATGACAGAAAACCAGAACATTCTGCAAAATCAAGGACAGATGAAAAGCCACAATCGTACTTGTGGTCTACCTTGGATGGGGGAATACTCTACACACTTACACTGCATAACTTGCCTTCCTTGGATGCATCCAGAACCACTACAATGGGGAGTGGGGTGCAACAAGTATGTCACAGTTTGAAATGTCTCTGGCTGACGGTGATGGCTCTGACACTCATACCTCTCAACCTCAGAGCAAGAAATCTGGACAAAGACATACATAGAAGTGGGACACAGGCCCAAAAATAAGGACAATTTTTAAATATTGCTCTTATAAACTTAGAAAGATAATAGAAGAATAGTAGGTCTTGCATTAGTGTGAATTTTCTTAAGGGTGTGAAATCTGAAACTCAAAAATGTCTGCCATTATTTTCTAACTTCAGTCATTAATGATTTGCCACTAATTTGCCAGAAAACCACTGTTTTATAAAAACAGACCAAAAATGTGATGCAAAAATATAAAATTGCCACACAATACAGCTGGGAACCTGTCAAAGAAGGGACACCTTTTTAATATTAGTACTGTTGACTTGAGCAGCTGACAAAATAAGACCATCTACATGCATTTCTAAAATAAAAGTAATCTATAACTCTGATCATTACAGTTATTTATAATTGTAAACCCTCCACGTTTTCTTCCAAAATTGCCATTTTGAGGAGGGATTATTAGGGGGAGAGCAACATTTTGAGCCAAAATTGGGGACAGTTGAGAGGTTTGGATATTTCTAATTCTATAAAGCGATTTATTTGCAAGTACCTCTCAACCTCTTAATGCAGGAAATCTGGGCAAGGCCAAATATACTGGGGGAACATACAAACAGTACTAAAAATTGCTCTTGTTTAAACTTAAGACAGCTGATAGAATAACAGGTCTTGCTTTAGCATGCATTTTTCTGAATGTTATGACGTCTGAAACTCAATGTTTGTCATTTAGTGACTTCATTCCTAAATGATTTGCCAGAAAACCGCAAATTTTATGAGGAACAAACCAAAAATAAGAAGCAAATATCTATTCATTCTGCAAAAATCTGGACAGTTAAGAGGTATAGTTCAACCAGAGCTGTATGAGTTTGCCGCCCTTCCCCCCCTCACAAAATCATGGTCGAATGGAGCCTCCCCCTGCAGCCATTCCAACGTCCCATTCCTTGGTTATTTCGCCCCATTTACCATAAACACTGAAACGTGCATATTGCTTTACTTCTGCGATGATTTGGATTTCATTTGAAAGTTTTATTTTGCATTTTACAGCACAAACCCTAATAGATATCTAATAAACAAAGCAATGCAGTCTCACAATGAAAATAGACTTAGCATTAAAACTTATCTGCCCTTGAAACTCACATTCATTGAAACAGCATTGAAACCCACATTCAAAGAAAATACATTTTGCCAGTGGCAGATAAAGATTAACTTTGGGCTATTTTCAAATCATAGGCCTCTTGAACACGGAACATACACATGCTCTTTGATACACCTTCCTGATTGTATTAAGTTATATTCCTTGTACAATATATTTACAAGTGCATCCTATCAGCATCTACAGGGATGCATGGAACGAGACATCACAAATAAAACCAAGATGCACTCCTCCAAAAATAGGACAACAAGCAGGTATTTGTTGTCCATAAATAAGCTAGACAGGAGAAGGAGGAAACGAACACATGATAGATCCAACTTCACTAAAGGAAACGCATCAGTGATCATTATCAGGAAGAAACAATGATCATTCATAAAATAATCCAAGGACAGTTTCTAAAGACAAATAGCCAAGGAATGCAAGAATAACAACCACAAAGCCTTTGGTAGCTATACCAGGCATGTAGGTGTCAACTTCCAAATATGCTGTCAGCTACTGAAAAAAGGAATGAAATACATTAAACCAACTTTCATTGCCCACATCCAGGGGGACAAGTTCAGTGTAAACTCCCTCCCATCACCCCCAAAAGGGCCTGTGTCAATCACAGAAGGATGCAGAGACCCAGACGTCATGGACATGCAGGTATAGACAGCCCACACCAAAGCTAAGAACATAGCATCAATGTGACTGTATGTTGTCCCAGGCTGCGTCTTACACTAGGCCCATAAGGAACAACACACTCACCTACATTCACTGTCTAGACTCAACCGTACCATAGGCTATGTACCCAAAGAATGGCATACACTGATAGTCATCCAGCTCCACAAAGGGTGTGCCAAAACAGAACCTGGAAACCATTTCCCAATATGTCTACTCAGCCGGGTCTACAGAGCTATTGAGCCAATTGTCATGGAACCCATACATTGAGACATTGGAGATCTCCAGACACTGGACTCTACACAACTTTGCCTTGTTAAAGGCAGAGCCTGGCTCCCAAACCTAGTTGAGTTATT
Source organism: Protopterus annectens (assembly GCF_019279795.1). Lineage (NCBI taxonomy): Eukaryota > Metazoa > Chordata > Ceratodontiformes > Protopteridae > Protopterus > Protopterus annectens. The sequence continues at coordinate 1,134,969,779 of NC_056735.1, read as the reverse complement.
TAAAACAGTTACCATGAACATAGATGGAAGTGAAAGTAGTCTACACAGCCCACCTGGACCTCACTAAGGGCTTACTACACCATTCCCCACTCTGTCATCATAGACAAGTATACCACCTTGAACATTAACAGCTATGTCACAGGATGGGTGCCCAAGTGGCTCACAGATCAAACACACATGTTCATAGTTGTGGGTGCCATGTCCAAATCTAAGCCAGTCACAAATGGCATCACACAGGTCTTGGTCCAGGGAACCCACCTGTTCAGTAGATACTGCTCAGAGGTACAGGGAAGCACAGCAGGTGTATGACTGAACAGGTTTGCAGATGAATGGTAACTGTGGTCCATAATCGACTGTACAGCTAACACAGACATCCTCCAGAAGTGTCTTACAGAGACAGATACCTGGTGTCAAAACAATGCCCTCAAGCTGAATGGCAAAGAATGCATAGCCATCCCCTTTGGGTAAAACAAAGTGCACACAAATTACCACATAGGTGGTAATCCAGCATGTACGGAGAAAGTCATTATGGCCCTGGGGACACAGGTAGATAGTAAACTCACCTTTGATGATCACATGCCCAAAGTGTTTAAACATTCCTTCAATGTAGCCCATCTAATGTCACCTGATGTAACCCACTTTGTATAGTCTGATGATGTCACCATCCTACAAATATACCTGTAGAAAGGATAGCTCCCAGTAATGTATATCGCGTGTCGTGTTAATGCATACTCCTGTAGTATCATGAAGTAGTTAGGTAGAGGTTTGAATCCTGCACTGAACAGCTGTGAGTTATCTTCTTGGGAATTAGCAACATTTTAGGAGAGTAGTAAGAGATCTCAAGAGCGGTAAACTAACCTTTGTCAAGTCTGATGATGTCACCATCCTACAAATATACCTGTAGAAAAAAGAGCTCCTAGAAATGTGTATAGCATGTTGTGTTAATGCATACTCCTGTAGTATCATGAAGTAGTCAGGTAGGGGTTTAAATCCTGCACTGGACAATTGTGTGTGTATGTTGTCTCCTTGGGAAGGAGTAACATTTTAGGAGAGTAGTAAGAGACCTCAAGAGTGGTAAACTAACCTTTGTCAAGTCTGATGATGTCACCATCCTACAAATATACCTGTGGAAAAGAGAACTCCCAGTAATGTATATTGTGTGTCATATTAATGTGTACTCCTCCAGTATCATGAAGTAGTTAGGTAGGGGTTTAAATCCTGCACTTGGTGAGTGTGTGTGCTGTGTGTGTGTGACACTGTTGGTCAATGAGTTGTGGGTTTTGCTTTTACTACTGTATGACATATCAGTATGCATTGCACATGTGAGCTAGCTGTGTGGCAAATACATATCCGTACATGTTACCTCAATTAATGCATGTGTGGGAACCCTGCTTTCTCCAAGAACACAGCTGTCATCCTTGCCAGACTGTGCTGCTGCTTCCCAGACCTTAGGTCCCATCTGTATGCTTGTGACAAGCCCAGCCACTGCAGTGATCCCTGGCCTAGGTCATCTGTGTCACACAAAGTCATTACGGTTCCTATTGGAATGTGTGAGTGAGGGTCTATGGCCGAGGTATATGTCAGACCTGTTCAAATGCAGCAAAGTCTGTCAATGATGACTATTCATAACAGGTGTAGAACAACCTATGTGGATATGCATTCAGACCCCTCATTGCTTATGTGATCCACCAAGAGATTCCAAAATACCTTTGGAAATGTGATTAACAAAGGAGAGATGACATAACACTTGGTTGCATGTACACATCGGTACCTGTTCGTCATGTTGGTGGCTACTACCTATGTAGTACTGTGGGGATAATATGTTCCGTAAAGGTGGATGACTATGCTTAGTTTGGCTTATAGCTTTACAGCATGGGTTTGACAACAGGCATCTGTCTGTATGATACCCTTGTGGAGGATGTGTGTGTCATCTGGAGAATGAATTATAGGCCACAGTATGCATTACCAGACATGGATGGACATATCCCTACTGTGATTGCTTGTACTTAAGAGAGCTATATGCCAAACAGGAGTGGTCTCAGTAATGGGTGCAGGTGAATACCAGTGGTTACTGGCATTGTATAGTACCTGAAGGATCCAAATGTTGCTGTGTGTCCTACATCTGTGTGTCGGTTTTCAAGACATCATCTAACGATTGGTTATGGTCAGGTTGTTGAAGTGATGTATACTACCAGAATGCAAAACAATGACAGATAGTAACAGTATCACCCACAGCACAGTGTCAAACCATGTCATACACACATGTGCAGTTAGGTTCCGGAATGTGTGTAGTACAATGCATACTGGCCACCAATAGAAACTATGGAGTGTTACTGTGTAATACAGAGCATGTCACCCTGGCCATGTGTCCACTATGCACGTACATGCAGACAGTGCACCTCCACCATGTTCACAACTGTACACATGCAAATCTGTGCTACACACATCCTACACATACTGTCCACTCTCTAACACATGCTGCCAATACTGCACACATCAGCAAAGTGGCATGTGGCCGGACAATACACAATTGGAACCGACACTGGTGTAAACAACACTACAATGACAATCATAGCTTTAATGCATCATGCCTGCTCAGCTACACCTTCAAGCATATCATTACACCCTAGTGCTGACAACATAATAACATTGCTAAACTGCTATATAGACACCCTGTGCATCAGCACCATGGTAGCCTGTTCCTGTATCGATGTTACAGATGACAGGAGGTGGCACAGGTTTCATCATATGCACAGGATGTGTTGCTGGTTTGCCAGAGGCCTACAGTGAGCCATCCAATTGACATGTATGTGTGTGTGTGTGTGTGTGTGTGTGTGTGTGTGTGTGTGTGTGTGTGTGTGTGTGTGTGTGTGTATGTGTGTGAGGGGCAAGAATACTGGAAAGGGCCAATGTTGTTGTAATGTGTGTGGGTATGTGTTAGCCCTAGGTGTCTGGAGTATGTGTGTGTATCTGCATGCACACAGTTCCACCATGTGGCTGACATATACGGGTATTTGTGGGACAGCCACAGACTGTACCTGTGAGGCTTTACAGATCACCTTCTCTGGCCATGGATACGGTGCCTGGCAGGGGGGCTACTGACACTATCAGGTACTAATCCTGACTGGGTACTATCCCCAGAGGTGGATGGATGTACACTGGACACAGGTCCCTGCTGGGACTGTCCAGAGCCACGTGCACATAGCCTTCTAGGATGTTCTATGGACAGCCCACCCCCAACATTGCTGGGGCTGGTACTGGCACTACGGTAGTGGCTGTGGCTTGAGGGATGTCTGCAGCAACTGCCAGCTGCTGATGTTGCTGGCATATGTCCACGTCGACGTCTCAACCGTCCCGCACTGTCCTGACACATGGACATGACATTGCGGAGGATATCTAATGTCTCTCCCCAACGTCTATCAGTGACCTCGGAGTAATGATGGATGGCACCTGCTAGGTCACGGATACTGTCAATGATGGCGGTGCTATGTGCTCTCTGTGCCCTTAGTCCCTGTCTGGTGTACCGTTCCATACATGCCTGTACCTCCAAGACAGCCTGGAACATGCATGACATTGTCAGACCTGTGGCACGTCTGCCAATGGCATGATGAGCAGCAGTGCTCCTACAAGAACCCCTGGACATCTGCCTATGTAGTACCCATCCAGACATCTGGGTATGGCTGCTGTGTTGGGATGCATGTGCTATGGATACCACACTGTCCTGGCCAATGCCAACTGTATGCTTTCCCTCAGTATTGGCAGTATGAGTGTATGCATGGATGGGGTGGACAGCTGTGTACTGTCAATTGGTGGCCAAATGACAGACCCTGGCAAACAAACCTGTACCTCAACACATCTATCTTCATTATCACTATGTGGCTCAGTGACATCAGTTTCCCTGCTGCAGTGAACCAGCCCTAACACACCACCTGTGGGAGGAAGACAGGAAACACACTTTACAACCTGTACATGATGTCGGCACACATGCACACATGCACACATGCACACATGAACACATGCACACATGCACACAAATACACTCCTCACTACAGCAGATACCCACACACACCACCAGCAATCCAAAACATACTCAATAGTGGTTGAAGGTGGGTTACTGTATCACAAGGCAAACAGTCATATCACATGTGTCAGCATGCAGAAAATTTGTTGCTCAAGACCATGCAGTGCGAGTGTAGACAGCCCTTGTTAATAACAGTATACATGGCTTTGATGCATGTGTGTTGTTGTTCAGTGATTGGCCTCATCCTGGAATGCAATGTGCACATGGACACAACATTGCTGTGCAAGTATTAAAAGGTCTGCAATGTCCTGTGCACGATCACTCACAGGTATACATACCATAGCTGGATGTGTATCTGTGTGTCACATAGATATCCATTTCTGATTACAGTGTCTGTCTCTGTAGCAGATAATTGTGGACACAGGTTTAGCACATGCATGCTATGTATACACACAGGATGAGTGGTGCATGTATACGTGATGGAATACCATTGTTTCACATGGCCATTGTACAGTGGTTTTGGGGAGTGTAGGACATATTGTGGACATGCCAGTGCCAGCCATGATATGGCATGCTACAGCATGACTGCAATATTAAACATCACACATACCCAATGTGTGTCATGTGACCTATACACTCAATAGCATTACAAGACATATATGTGTCACTTTGTACAAATGGAGATTGCTATGCATATTGTGTATAGGATCATATGTTTGCACACACACAACATTGAGGTGCATAGCAATGACTGCTATGTGTAGTACTGTGGTCAATGTAACTGGATAGGGTGTAGTACCATGAGCCATCATCATCATGCATCATGTGGTCACTCAAGGCTACTAATGTGTGCCAGACCGCCACCTAGCATGCTGTACCTGAACTGCAGTACCGTGGCTACATTCACAGTTACACAGCCACTTGTTACATGGGTTTGTAAGGTGCCCAATAGGGAGCATTGCCTAACATAAATGTGTTATGTGAGTTATGTTATGTTATGAAGAGTGTTGTACAGCCCCATGATAGGCCTCTACCCTTCAGGTGTATTATGTGTGCTGTGTGGATGACATGTGGGATACTGAAGTGTGCCCTTACAGCGGGTGTCTGAATATGCCATGTCTAGCATGTTAAGGTGTAGTGCGTATGACAAAGTTGTGTATGTTGTGTACATGTGTATCAATTATGCCTATCCAATGTCCAGTACGGTGTTACCACAATTGTGTGTGATGCTCTGTGTATTGCATGTGATTGAGGCAGCTACTGACATTACTGAGATGTGCATAGTCTCACAGCAAACATGCACAGCATGCATTATGCGCAGGTGTGTTACGTGTACATGGCCTACACCTCACCTATGACATGCACATTTCATTAGCAATATTAAATGTATAACACACTCACCAGCATCGACCAGCTGCCTTGCTGTCACACTAGAGGGACCTACAAGAATATCAGACAGTTTATCAGTGGCCACAACTGTGGCATTGCTACTGTGAGTTTGCTAAACTACAGTAGTACAACAGTCGACAGTCACATGCATACAGATTATATTCCAAATATCAGTATTGCACAACACTAGGCAGCACAACTGCTAAACACACAGTACACGTCTCACATATGGATAATCTACCAATACAGGTAACAGTAGTGTAAAGATAGGGCATGTTACCTGCACGCTCCATGTCAACATACTCAGTAGCTCCGACCTCAAATGACACATGTATGTTGCTGTTCCTGTTGTTGGCCAGGAGCCACTAAGCTTATGAGCAGCTCCTCCACTCTGGTGAGGGGGGGATGAATGGCTACCCCACCACCTGTGGCAAGCTGTTGTCTATAGATATCAGATGCACGCTGCCGGGCATGTCTAATTAAATCACGGCAGTGGTGGTGTACCTGCTCATATGTCCGGTTATGCAGGCCTATGTCATTTACCCGACGAACAAGGTCTTGCCACAGTGCAGTCTGCTCATGCTGGTCCTGGCTGGTTCTAAAGAACAGCAGGATGTAGTGCTGCACTAGGCTGCTGTATATCTCCTGTTCCTCTGCAGCTGTATAACACGGGTTTCGTTGGTAGGCCATGCCCCTGGAAGACAATTAAACAATATGTGTGAGCAAGTCATGTGGCACACTTTACATTCTAAAGTACAGATATCAATTAACTGCCATATATAACATCTGATTGGCTGGCAGAGGATACACACATTCAATACCACATATTAGTGCTCAGGCCACAACTGGCTGACAGTGCCTGGCACGCTCTATATATCAAGCCATGTTCTGCACAGCAGCAAAGAGAAGCCAGTATGTAAGACTATACACCAGTACATGGCACACTGTATGTGACACAATGCACCACCTAGCCACAGGAGGTATATATCAAGCTATTGCATAAAGAAAGATGTCATCCATTGCAATGAATGTAAAGTACAGTTACAGTATTACCAGTATACCACCCTAGTTGTTGATGTCAAACCCCTGCCTAACATATGTGCACAGTTGTTAATATAGGTGGCATACTGCTGTACTAGACTATACATGTTGCTAGATACACACATATACTTTGTAACACACATATGATTTAGGGCATGGTACAGGCATGATTACACACACATCAGACATACATACAACACACAAATGTATGCCAACCCAGATGAGCTTTACCTGTGTACCATACAGTACTGTGTGTCACTACTTACAATACCTTATGCCTGAGGTATGTAATCTGTGAGGACTACAGGTAACACACAAAACAGTGTTTCCAAGCAATGTGAACATACACCATACTGTACTGTTTAGGCCTACAGCTTCAGGTAGTACTACAGTTCATATGGGAGTTGGATTCACCAGCAGTACCACTCACTAAGAATACATGTATTGCTTTAGCCTACAATGGGACACCACAGTCAACAACAAGGGACTATGTCAGACCTTATGCCATACTACTTTTTCTGCCTAGCAATAGCATACACATCTTTTGCTGGGATCACAGCTAGGACACAAACTACCATGACAGAAACAATTTCACACTAAGCTATCACACCGTTACAGACCTTGCACACATTCACCAATACATTCACCATCACACTCAGTCGACCTCACATAGCAATTATTGCACTAAGTACATGTGTGTGTGTGCATCGTGTCATAGGTAGGTAATACGCTATTGGCCCTAGGGCCTACAGCAGGCTAGCCATACGCTACCCTGGCCTTTGACACACATGTAATTTAATTTCACTTGCCCCTATCAACCAGAGCCACAGAGGTGATTCTTGGGGTGTATTATCTATCTATCAACCAATCATCAGGAGTAGTTATGACAACTGCTAATGAGGAGCTTTGTTTGCTATTGATAGGTGGTTTGTTCCAGAATATGGCATGTCTCTGAGATAGGAATCTATCCCTCCAGCATGTGCTTTTTAGTGAGCTGACAAGGTTTAGGTCCCTAGAGCATGTATCTCGGAGAAATTGTAATATGTTTATGTGGAGGATGTCCAACAGCTATGGGTGTGACATAGCTCTGTATGTTAGGCAAAGGTCACCTCTGGTTAACCGGTATGCAGCACAGTCTAGCTGTGGTTTTGTGAGTCAGTCTGCATAGGGCATCTGTTTGAGGCTGGTATTACTCTTTGTGAGGTATGTCTGGGGCCTTTCCAGTTCTGTAGTTGTCATGTGAGGTACATACCACATGGGGTATTGTACTCTATAATGGGTGTTAAGTGTGATGAGTAGAGGGGAACACTGACCTATATTTTCCTAGATGACACACCTTTTGTGATAACATGTACCACGTAGACAGACTACATGACTAGTGTTGCACTGTGATTATCTAAGGGGAGGCTACTGTCCACCGGTGTCCCATGTTCCCTTATCACACCTTCAGTGTTAGGTAGACTACCACCTATGTGGTAGTTAATGAGTACAGTGTTTTAGCAAGGGATGGCACTGCAGTGTCAACACTGATCTTCAGTCCATGCCTTGGTCACCAGGCACCTGTCGCTGTAAGTATGACCCCATGTCTCTCTCTCTCTATATATATATATATATATATCTATATCTATATATATATATATATATATATATATCTATATATATATATATATGTATATATATATATATATATATATGTATATATTCATATATATATATATATATATGCATATATATATATATATATATATATATATATATATATATATATATATATATATATATATATATATATATATATATATATACATATATATATATATATATATATATATATATATATATATATACACACACATACATATGAACATCCATTGCTGTACATATAGGCACATATACAGTCCAATTTTCATGGTGGGAATATCAATTATACAACAGTTGTGAGATATATAGTTATGTAATAGTACTGCACAGTGTTGTGCAGAATGCATTGAAGGTGTCCTCAGCCCATGTAGCTTTAGCAGGCTTCACTGGCTGCAACACTGCAACACTGACAAATCATACCTACAGCATTTAACCACCACATGTCAGATACCAGCACTGCATGCTGTTTTCTTTGCCACACACTACAACCTACACAGAAATATGCACATAACAACCTTCAACAACATATATATATATATATATATATATATATATATATATATATATATATATATATACACACACAAACACACCCTTCGCAAACAGTTGCAGTATGTCCTTGCCCTATGCACATGTACAGATACATATAGATACGTACTGCTGCCACATATGGGTGATTCACAGTACGTAGAGTACTCTTCAAAAACATCTACTACATGCCAGAAAATACATATGTGTTAAATACCTTTCCTTTGTATTTCTCTGTTCTGTCTGTTTTTAAAGGAAATATTTTTTGAGGTTTCTCTGTCTGTTGATGTTGCTCTTTCTTTTTCTGTGTCTGTCTGTTTATGTCTCTTTGTCTTTGTCTGTGTCTCTGCCTCTGTCTCTCTCTCTCTCTCTCTCTCTGTTGCTGCAATGATATTATTGCATGTGTGGACAGCAAGTACAGCCTGCTTTTCTAGGTATCTGCACATGTGCATGTGATGGCCTCTACACCAATTGGTGCCTACCATTTACGAATTGCATGCAGCCTGCTGTGTGGTAATTGCAGTACTCACTGTCATAGCAGCCCACTGCTATAAAATGCTAAGTTAGGTAGGCATAGCCCTTTCAGCTTTCCAAAGTGGGGCCCATACTTGTTTGCTGTGGACACCGTTGTGTCAGTCAGAAGGTTGGTATACTTCTTATATCTGAAGCTAGGGTTGTAGCCAGTGATTTGCATGTTGTACTCAAACCTGAATGTTGCTGCTTCTAGTACACACTTGTCAGTGCAGAATTTTACTCACCCCTCCAAATGCTAACACAAGATACATGGGAGTATGTACTTTCTTTTCTAATTAGACAATTAACTGCCATACAAAATTAGTTATTGCAATGTATTCTTCTGGCACATGAACTGTTTGTGAACTACTATACTGTAAATATTAATTTACTCACTTCTGAACAGTTTGTGGTTTACTTGTGTTGACATTAGCACAGGCTGCTCAAGACAACTGGACAAATTTCAGTACTGAGTTTGCCTACCTACATCCTTGGTAGAGCCTGAATACACAGGTATATTGTTCTTTTGGGTAGGGGTGCAGAAGTACAGAGAGCATTATTTATTATTGTGTGATGTTTATCTTGCTGAACATACAGGGTTGCTGTGTACCTGTTAGTCTGTCAAGGCAAGTAGTCTGTCTGCGTAGCTCCCACCTGTGGACATATTCAGATGGTAGCCAGAGGTTAGCCTATTATTCTTTGTCTGTGCACCACACCAGTCTTTTCAGCACTGGAACAATGGCATTGTCACAGTTGGTTGCTACCATTGCATGGCTACATCTTTTGATATTTCTTTGTTGTACTCCTACATAAGGGTATGCTTGTGGGACTCCTTCCAAAGCTATTTGCAGGGTGTGTAACAGCAGAAAAGCTGAAATGCCTGTGTGTTTCTGCTTCTGCCAGGCCTCTGATACACTCCGTTATATATTTGAACAGCCTCAGGGAAAGGTACATATAAGTGAGGTACAACTGTAATATATTATAGACATTAAGTTGAGACTGTGAGAGAATCAGAGCATATGTATTAATACACCTTTTCTGATGTGCAGGCAGTGTCTACTCTTACATATTGACATTATTCATTAAATGTAATTCCCCACTTTTCTGCCTAACATCAGTACTTTTCAGAGGGATTCAGAGGGACACAGCTAACATTTGTTTACAAATCAGGGACATCCCTGAAAAGCAGTCACAGTTGGGAAGTATAGCCTCTGCCCTATTCAAATATGCCAGTGTTTATCCTGCTCTGATACTGTGTGGGGTTTGTAAAGTGCTGCTGTAACATTATTTCCTGCTAGAATGGCTGGTTCTCTTTTCACAGTCATGTCATGCAATTCCACAACCACTGCTGGTAAAGATCCACAGAACAAGATTTGTGTTATGGCATTCCTATTTTCCCTTTACATTCACTCATTGTAATGCATTATATATTTATTACAGCACCAACATGTTGTATGTCTACTGTGGCGTAGTGGTACTTTATGCAGTGTAGTGTTCCAAGGTCAGGGGTTCAAGACTGACAGAGGTGTTTTATTTTGCTGCTCAACAGAACAAGGGCCCTGTCATGCAGAGTGACTAAGGCACTTTTAAGCAGTTGTAAGCGGGTTTGCATGGGTTTGCGTGATGCTTAGCAATAGTTAGCTAAGTGCACACAAGCGCACACTCGCACAAACCCACTAACTACTGCTTAAAAGTGCTTACTCCCGCTAACCCCCGTGCTAATTTCTTTGAAAGAAAAGAAAATGGAGAGATAAGGAAGTGTTGAAAAAGGGGGTACAAAGAGGGAAAGACAGTAGGGAAACCAGCTCGGGATGTGCAGGATGGGTGTAGGGAAAGTACATAGCTGCCCATTTCTTTACCAGCAACAGCTGTACATATGTTAGAAATTTGGAGTGAAATTTGAAACCTTCCACCCCTGAGAGAGGGGTGAGGACAACAAAGTAAGTTGCACTTCCAATTATAATTATCAGTTTACATGTCCAGCAGACATGTGTGCAAAATGGGCAGCTATGTATGGGGCATGATTTTTTGGCGGGAGCAGATTGCCCATTTTTTTTTTTCAGGTGAGAGTGGAATGTGAGGTAGGGGAAGTAGGTATGTTGTGGGAGGTAGGTTGGGGAGGTAAACAGACAAGACAAGCAAGACGCATACAGGGGCGGAATATGACACATGGGGTGGGTGAACACAATTGACGGGGAAGGATGTTTGGAAATCGCAAGCCCATGAGCCCACAGATGGTACACTGGAACTGAGATCCCCACCCATGGGCAGTCACCACTGCACTTTCACAGCCCGGAGGGTGGCTGTGCTGGGGTCTGCGTAGGAGGGGCAGACTCATCCATGAGTCTCGCCACTCTTGCCTTGAGCTGGCATTGGGGATCAGCGACTGAACGCTGGATCTCCCTATGCACCACAGCCCGGACCCTTCGGAGGGTGACAGGTGGCCCTTCTCCACCCACGCTTGCACGGGGGGAACGAGCCCCATCCCCTGCAGCGCTTCCACCTGAAAGTGGCACAGGACCAACGGAGGAGGGGGGCCCGGGCTGGGCACTGGACCTGCTGGTGCCAAGTGCAATTGCCAGCTGAGGAGGGACAGGTGAGTCCGCTGGGACCGGCCTTCCCATACATTCTGTGTTTAGGTGTATTTAATGACAACATAGACAACAGCATTCCAAATTAGTTGTAACAGCATGCAGTAATACTCCCATTAACCCAACACACCAGGGTTCCAACAGTTGAACAGCAAGCATAACACATGCATATATTGAACGACAGTGGGCATTCCAACAGCATGCAGGAATGATTGGTGGCAACAGGCCACCAAGATTGTGGTGTTTGAACAGGGCACATGCATCAAAGTAAATGCAGATATTTATAGAACAATAGGACATATGTCCCAACAAATGTTTTGAGATTGCACATACCCATTGAGGTGTGGAATTGCATTGTTTATGCACATACAGTAGGGTGTAAAAAGATACCTCCATTAACATCTTATATGTACTTATAGTTTACACTACATTCCTATTGACTGCAGGTGTATATTCCCTACATGTATTATTACACTAGGCAACGTGGTTGTGTAATGGGTTTGGCTAGTTCATTATATACCTGACCTATATCTGACATACTAACTGTCCAGGATGCAGATGTTACTGCTACGTATTTATATATTTTATTTATATTTATATATCTACATATCTGGATGTGTTCACGTGACATTTTCAGTTATATTTCTATAGCCCCCTACATTTCTAGCAGCACACTCACATTTCTGGGGAACACATTAACAAGCTACTCGTGTGCCAGATTTACCTATGCATGCCAGCCATTAAACAACTGTTGAGGACTGTATATATGCTTCACAGCTACTGGCACTCCCTTCATCCACTTTATATGGGACTGCACAACTGTGGGTTGACAGCGTTTAATACAACAGTACTATTTATATAATGCAAGAGTACAACAACATTTCAAAGTAAGTGACACGGACACACTCCAGGTATTATACCTTTATTAATTACATTACACACTTTTCTAGAGGCTCTCTCATTTATTTGATATTATAGTGCATGCAGAAAACTTATTCAAGATGTATTATACCTCTATTAATGGGTTACAACACTCTTTTTCAGGCTCACGCACTTATTTTATATAACAGTACATGCAGAGATATTATTCAGGACTTATTTTACCTTTATTAATGGGTTACAACACTCTTTTTCTGACTCTCTCACTTATTTTATATAACAGTACATGCAGTGAAATTATTCAGGGCATTTTATGGCTTTATTATTGGGCTACAACACTTTTTTTCAGGCTCTCTCACTTATTTTATATAACAATACATGCAGAATAATTACTAACCTGCCTGGTGGCACAGCCTTAGCAGCCTGTCTGCATAGGCTTGCTGATTCACAGCATGGACACCTGCAGCTGCGAAGTAAATGAAGGGATATTGAGACATACCTATCCATTACATAGACTACAATAGCATTTCTTACATACTTCATTCCATGGCTACCTACTCAGTAGTGGGGCATCTTGCATGTCACGGGCTTCCTGTATCCATTGGTTCAGTCAGTCCTGCTTCCGTCTCTTCAGGTCTGCATGGTGGTGATGGACCTGCTCACCAGTCCGAGGGACGCCTGTGGCACTGGTGAGATCATGAGCTAACCGCTTGCAAGCCTCTGCTTTGTAATCCATCCCTTGAAACTGACCCTGCAGGAGTCTTGACTCATGATGGTGGTTAAGGAGCCAAACCATGTTTTTTGACTCCTCGATGCCCCAGGATTGTGCTTGAAAGTGAGTATCCTCTCCAGCACCAGCCATTCTGACTGCAGATGGGAGCTACAATCAGTTATGGCGAGTGTTCCCGCCTATGGAGCTTAAATATGCCTCATTTCCCGCACTTATTTGTGATTGGCCGTTTTTGAAAATTCTCAGCTAACAGCAAACCTGCTTAGCAATGGTTAAACTTCCATTTATAAGTATATGTATGTTAACAGTGCATGTTTATGCAAAGCTGTCATGGCTTAGGGGTTCAGTACTTTGATTATGGTGCACATTGTCCTGGGTTCGAGCTTTGTCATTGCTTTTTATTTTATTACTGTCCAGATAGGCTAGGGGGTATGGCTGTGTTTAGGCAACTTTGCTCAACTTTGCTCTACATTGCTCCACGTTGCCTGACGTTTACTGACGGCACGCTGGTTAGCGCAGTGCACAGCGCCCTGCAAACCTATTGTGCTACGCAAAGCGCTGCTTAGCTATGGGCAACTATATTGTGCTAGGCAAAGCGCTGCTTAGCTATGGGCAACTATATTGCGCTAGGTAAAGCGCTGCTTAGCTATGGGCAACTATATTGTGCTGGGTACAACGCTGCTTAGCTATGGGCAATTATATGTCAATATCCTTAATGCTGCTCACCTTCTTATATTTCTATATATCCAGTTTGTTCACTAATACATAGGCCATTTCAATGCTTTTTACTAAAATTTCATTCATATATGTCAGGAATTATTTTATATACTAATTTAAAACATAAAATAGAAAGGGGAGTGGTGGGATTAGAACCAGGAATGCCTCCTTTTTGTGCGAATGCTCTACCACTACACTATTGCTATTTGGCTTAATTTGCATAAACATTTCTTATTATGCTCTTCGATGTCAAAATTGCTAACTGTAGCTAAGCAATGGGCACACCCGTGCATACACATGCAAATATGGGCAGCTATATCGGGAATTATAAAAAAAAAAATTAAAAGTTTACATTTTACAATTACAAAGGGGTTTAGTATGTGTGGATGTGTAGTGTTTGCTATGAGTACATTTCAGCACACTCGCTCATTGCACTTGTCATTTTCACATTTATATGGCTGCTGGGGCGTGGATATTTGGACTGCTCTGCAGTCCGACACGCCCCCTGCAGTCTTACATGCTCCATGTTAGCCTTCCAGTTGAGTCAGCACACCCTCATGAATATGCATGGTGCGCTGACATCATAGTCTTAGACGGCAGTCTCCAAGTAAGACTTGGTTAGTCTTACACGGAGGATTACTGAATCCCCCCCTAAAAATGAAAAAGTCCCGACTTGGAATGGAAATAAAACTATTTTTACCCAAGATTTTCCCTTTCAGATTAAACAAGAATGACAGAAAATTTCATCTTTCTGCGGTTATCTAATCTCTAAAAAAATCAAATACCAAATGAGATATCCCTACACAATAATATTTCAATACAAAGGAATCAAGTATTTGGCTGGATCTATCAAGTAGGCAAAAAATGCTTTAAATAATGCATTTAACGAAGTGCCTGAGTGAAGATGGCCTGTGATGTTAAATTATGAAGCTACCAGAGTGCATTGCTAGAAAATACATTAAGTACTTTGAAAATATTTACACCTAGCCAAGGTAACTAGTAACGTTATGATCTTAACTTATAAATAAATAAATACAAATTTACCTTTTACTGGGAGTTTAACTGTGTGAGGAGAAGTGGCGGATGGTGACATCATATTAAAGGGGGGGCTGCAGGAGACAGCTGAATGGGTGGGGTCAATGGGAAGGGAAGGGGTGTGGCCACGTAGAAAGGGGTGGAGCTATGCTCAATACCACAACAACTGGAACTTTAATTAAATATGCTGCCCTGGGTGCTAAACCATCATTACGAGAGTCCAATCAAGACAAAATAAAGTGTAGAAGAAAAAAAATATTTCAATGCATTGGCTACATGACAGCTTACTTAATACTTAATATCTAGATGGAAACACAAAGGTAGTGAGGCATGAAAAAAATAAATTACGTTTTAAATACATTACTGGAATGCCAGTCAAAATCAAGTATAAAAAAACAAGCAGCACTCATCTCAAACCACTTCTCCTTGCACTGCAGTTCTAATTATAATTTATATTCAGCTTTATAAAATTACCAAGTAACATGCTGAAAGTAGCAATCTCTGTGATACCCCCACTTGTAAAAATGTTTCTTATCCAAAAAAGACCTGCTGCCTGACAACACTATCTACTTGTTTCATGGGAAGACATGATCAAAGTAAAAAATGAACAGCAAACAAGAAACAAGCTCAAGATAAATTGTTTAAAGGATTACTGCACAAGTTATGGACCACACATGATAGATTGGCATTCTGTTTAGATTACGGGTAAAGTCTGCAAAGATGACTGCAAGTCTCCGACAAATGTAATGAGCTTCTGAAAATACTGTAATCCTGTCCTTTATAATAAATACTGTCATATGCATGTCAATACCTAAGGCTTATATGTTATCTAGTTATGTAAATATTCTCTGCATGGCAACAACGAAAAGGCTTTCAATGCTGGTAATTCTTTAACAATGTGCTTATTAAAGCTTACTGGCATCTTACAATCTCTGACAAGCTTACCTGATGGTCATTAAAGCATTGATACTTAAGCACAGAGCAACAGGGCACTCCAACAGCATGCATTTTCTGAATAATAAGAAGCAAAAATCAACAGTATAAAAATATGACAGAAAACCAGAACATTCTGCAAAATCAAGGACAGATGAAAAGCCACAATCGTACTTGTGGTCTACCTTGGATGGGGGAATACTCTACACACTTACACTGCATAACTTGCCTTCCTTGGATGCATCCACTACAATGGGGAGTGGGGTGCAACAAGTATGTCACAATTTGAAATGTCTCTGGCTGACGGTGATGGCTCTGACACTCATACCTCTCAACCTCAGAGCAAGAAATCTGGACAAAGACATACATAGAAGTGGGACACAGGCCCAAAAATAAGGACAATTTTTAAATATTGCTCTTATAAACTTAGAAAGATAATAGAAGAATAGTAGGTCTTGCATTAGTGTGAATTTTCTGAAGGGTATGAAATCTGAAACTCAAAAATGTCTGCCATTATTTTCTAACTTCAGTCATTAATGATTTGCCACTAATTTGCCAGAAAACCACTGTTTTATAAAAAACAGACCAAAAATGTGATGCAAAAATATAAAATTGCCACACAATACAGCTGGGAACCTGTCAAAGAAGGGACACCTTTTTAATATTAGTACTGTTGACTTGAGCAGCTGACAAAATAAGACCATCTACATGCATTTCTAAAATAAAAGTAATCTATAACTCTGATCATTACAGTTATTTATAATTGTAAACCCTCCACGTTTTCTTCCAAAATTGCCATTTTGAGGAGGGATTATTAGGGGGAGAGCAACATTTTGAGCCAAAATTGGGGACAGTTGAGAGGTTTGGATATTTCTAATTCTATAAAGCGATTTATTTGCACATACCTCTCAACCTCTTAATGCAGGAAATCTGGGCAAGGCCAAATATACTGGGGGAACATACAAACAGTACTAAAAATTGCTCTTGTATAAACTTAAGACAGCTGATAGAATAACAGGTCTTGCTTTAGCATGCATTTTTCTGAATGTTATGACGTCTGAAACTCAATGTTTGTCATTTAGTGACTTCATTCCTAAATGATTTGCCAGAAAACCACAAATTTTATGAGGAACAAACCAAAAATAAGAAGCAAATATCTATTCATTCTGCAAAAATCTGGACAGTTGAGAGGTATAGTTCAACCGGAGCTGTCTGAGTTTGCCGCCCTTCCCCCCCTCACAAAATCATGGTCGAATGGAGCCTCCCCCTGCAGCCATTCCAACGTCCCATTCCTTGGTTATTTCGCCCCATTTACCATAAACACTGAAACATGCATATTGCTTTACTTCTGCGATGATTTGGATTTCATTTGAAAGTTTTATTTTGCATTTTACAGCACAAACCCTAATAGATATCTGCTAAACAAAGCAATGCAGTCTCACAATGAAAATAGACTTAGCATTAAAACTTCTCTGCCCTTGAAACTCACATTCATTGAAACAGCATTGAAACCCACATTCAAAGAAAATACATTTTGCCAGTGGCAGATAAAGATTAACTTTGGGCTATTTTCAAATCATAGGCCTCTTGAACACGGAACATACACATGCTCTTTGATACACCTTCCTGATTGTATTAAATTATATTCCTTGTACAATACAGTACAGTTGTTAGAGGGCATTTTAAATTTATTGTTTTGAACATTTTTCCAGTAAGCAATGAAACAAAATGCATGCACCAATGACAAAACTGCCCAGTTCAGAACATTTCCATCATAAAAGTCTATTCAACCTTCTACAGTCCTCCAGTGTCAGTAAATATGCACAATCTCTGAAGAAGTAAAACTCATCTAAATAATTCCACATTAAAAAATCTGTAACTAATGAAGAGGTTGCTGCTAGCAAACAACTCTATATGTCATTGTTTCATCTACAAATAAAGTGCCTGTTGCCCTTGAAGAATAAATTGCCTATGTTGCATTAAAAAATTATAAGCTAGTAATACCGCAATAGGGAATGGATGGCAAACTGATAACAAGTTCATAGTTACTAGGTATCTTCACCAAAATGTACTGCAGCATTCAGCCCCTTCACAACACAGTACAGTATCAGCACTTCATATACCTACTGTGGGAGTAGACCCCACAGCCTTCTGCATCAAAAGCAAGTACACTACCTGTTGTGCTATTAACAATGAAAACAGACTCAGCATAAGCAGCACTAAACTTTTGTTCCCCTGCAGCTCTCAGCTCCTTGCAAAATCTACTTGACACTCAGCTGTATCTCTGAACTTTGCAGCACAAGAAATCTGGATTAAGCCGAAATTTATTTGGGGGGGTGACAAAAGCCCAAAATCCAGGGACACATTTTAAACATTGCTTGTATAATGTTGGAAAGTTGCTAGAATAAAATGCTGTGTTATCACCATACACTTCACTGCCAAGTCTTGAATCCAGGGGACCCTGTACAAAGCAATCAGAGCAACATACCACTATGCCAAATCAGCTGTTTTGTGAAAGAGAGGATGACTGAAACTTAAATGGCTGCCATTTAGTGAATTCAGTTATCACCATAGCTGTCAACCTCTTAGCACAAAACACTTGAACAAAGCCAATAATGGGAGAATACAGCCCCCAAACATATTCACTGAACTCAGGTCTCACCATAGCTCTCAATCTCTTAGCAAAAACACGTGGACAAAGCCAGTAATGGGGGAATACAGCCCCCAAACATATTCAGTGAATTCAGTTCTCACCATAGCTCTCAACCTTAGCACAAAAAACCTGGACAAAGCCAATAATGGGGGGATTTTTGCCTCAAATATTGGTTTATATGGTATAAGGAGATGGCTACTTACCATTCAACAGTTTATTTGTGTAAGGAAGAATAATGTGGGCAATAGATTCATGGAGCATTAAAGGAATACAAATGAAAAAGAAGAAGAATGTATTTTTTTACTTTAAAGCAGAAATAATATTTGTACAAGGACCCACATGTTATCTGGTCACTGGGCTCAAGACATTGGTAACAATGGATTAAAACTATTATTGTATCAGGTAACAAATCTAATAGTACAGGATTTACAATTATTATTAAAAAAACATTTAAAGACAATATTTTACAACGTGACTCAGATGTGGATTGGAGATTGTGCTACTTAGTTATCAAAAACATTTTTTTGATAAACCATTGTTACTTTTGAACATTTATGCCCTCTGTACAAAACAACACAGGTTTATTATGACAATCTATAAGATACTAAGGGGAGAATTTCAATAAAGCTTACACAGTTTTTTTCCATGTAAGCATTGCACAGCACTGCTAACATGGATCCAAACATTTTTAGATTCAGTAAGCGCTGTTGAACGGTGCACACGAGCGCGCCAACACAGCAACTTCCATGGCAATGCAAATCACATCAGAAGCAGGTGAATTTCATGCAAATGAGGAACGTAGAATGATCCACCAAGCAGACAGGCAGCTCCACTGACCACGTGTCAATGTCCATAGTGTACACAGAAAAATTCTGTGTACAGGAATATAGACAGACAAAATGGGCTGTAAAATGTAGATAGATGGACAGAAATGGCATACCATGTACAGATAGGAGCAAAACTATCCTCCATGTTTCAGAAAAAGGGCATGTTTGAGCAGCAAGCTGCAGTGCACAAACATGCTTTATAAAAAAATTTAAAAAAATTGGAAATTATGTGATAGAAATGTATTACAGGACCCTGCGTTGAATATCTGCAATGGTGCACTGGTGCTTTTGCTAACATGGTAGGGCTTTGAAGCGTGTAGTTTCTAGGCTGTGAGCACAGATCCCTATGTAAATGAGGTGGAGTTACTAAATAGAATAAAGGGATAATTGTGTCCGCATATCCCCTCTGTGCAGGCAGAGAACTATGTTGGTGTGTTCAGAGAAGGTAGCTGACATCAAAGGAGGGTGTGTCCAATAACTTCTAAGCTTATTTCAGCTTAGCTGCAGCTGTTTGCGCAATGCACCAACTGTGCAGAGTGTTTACTTTCAGTGTGTGTGTGCACTAACTTCTAAGCTTTGTTTACTTATTGGGCGCATGTTACACTGTGTTTGTATAGCGTGCCACTCTGTTCAGTGTAGACATCTGGGGTGTGTGAGTACTAAATGCTAATCTTTGTTTACCTATGAGGCAGCGTTTACACCATGTGCTGCAGTGCTGAGTGTATCTAAAAGGCAATGACATATTAATTAGTTTTGTCCCCTGTTTAACTTAAACTAGGGCCATTAAATGTTAACAATATACTACACAGGTGCAATGCATCATAGGTAGCCAATCACAGAGTCAGCACATACAGCAGAGTACTATAAAGTATGAATGCACCCTACAATATGATTTTTCCTCCATACTTTGCACCATTGGAGTACAGACTTGGGAATTTTAACTGAAAGAATCTTAGGGACTGCTGCAGGTCTGCTACATCTGTATGTGCTAGATGCTAAAGTCAGTGCTGCTGTTGCTGCTGACAATAGGACTGGACAGAGTAGGAGAAGCATGTTCAGGATCAGGGTAACCTTCCAGGGACTACATGAGCTAGATATTGTAGAGAGCTACAGTGTGGACAGGGACATACTACAAGAACTCACTGAGCACTGCTGCCTCAAATCAAGCCCAGAGCCAACAGAGTGGGACTCATCCCAGTGGAAACAAAGGTATGTGTAGCCCTTAGGATACTAGCCACAGGTACCTTCCAAAGACCAACTGGGGATATGATGGGGGTCTCACAGGCATCAGCATCCAGGGTGCTCCACCAGTTCCTGGATCCCATGCTACCACATGCCAGTGAGCACATTTATTTTCCCCTTAGCCCTGAAGAGACGGCCAGTATTATGCAACACTCCTACCATGTAGCACACTACCCTGAGGTATTGGGTGCCATAGACTGCATTCATGTACACAAGTCACCACCCAGTGAGGAGGGTAGAATCTACATCATTTGACAGATCATGTGCAATGCCCAGGGCATTGTCATGAATTTGTGTACTGGCAGCCCTGGCAGTTATCGCTACTCCCATATCTGGCACTCATCCCAGCTGTACTAGATATTTGGTAGGGGGTGCATCCCACACAGCCATTTAATGGGGGATGCTGGCTATGCACTGAAACTGTGGATGATGACACCTATCAGAAATGCATACACACCCACCACAGAATGCCATACTGAGGCACACATACAAACTAGGAACATAACAGAGCATGTATTTCAACTTCTGAAGTCACAGTTCCAGTGCCTCAGAATATCTGGTGGAGCCCTGCAGTACACTCCAGCCACATGTGCACAGATATTCACAATATGTGCCATGCTACACAAGATGATCCTGCAGAAACAGCTGCAGCAGGATCAGCAAGGGGAAGGGATATACAGCCTCCCACCAGTGCCTAGGTCACCACAGACACAATCACAGGAGGACTCAGAGCAGGAACCCTCTGATGAAGTCCCTGTAAGCAGATGTAGGCATGCCCAGTACACCCTGGCTTTGGCTAAGAGACAACACATAGCACATTCACTGACAACCTAGGGCCTAGGGACTGATACCTTAGTCCCACTCACATACATATAGTAAAATTGTTGATGCCAGGCAACCTACACAACCTGCACCTATCCATGTGTTGGCTGTGTACTGCTTGCATCACTGAGTCAGCCCTGAACTACAGTTTTTTCAACTGCTGCAGTTGCAAGGTAAGTCTCTAACCTACACACTACTTGTAAGGATTACTATAATATGGTATTGTATAGGTTCATAGGTAGGTACTAGGCTATCTGCCCTAGGGCCCATACAAGCCTAGCCAAAAAATGTACCCTGTCTTTTGCCAGCCAAGAAATTTATTTTCCTGTGCCCCTGTTGAGCAGAGCCACAGAAGTGATCCCTGGGTGAATTTTCCATTTCCCATCCAATCATCAAGATTTTTCTTGAAGAGTGCTAATGAGGAGCTCTGTTTGACATAGATAGGTAGTCTGTTCCAGAGTATGGGAAGTCTCTGGGACAAGAATCTATCCCTCCTGTTCTGTTTATTGTGGTGACAAGGTTTAGGTCCCTAGAGCATGTAGGTCGGAGGGATTGGGATTTCTTTAAGTGGAGCATGTCCAACAGCTCTGGGTTTGACATAGCTTTGTATGTTAGGCAGAGATCGCCCCTGAGTAGGCAATATGCGATGGAGTAAAGCTGTAGTTTTTTGAGACTGTCTGCATAGGGCATCTGTTTGAGGCCAGTAATCCTCTTTGTGAGGTATTTCTGTGGTCTTTCCAGTTGTTGTAGATGTCTTGTGAGGTACATACCAAAAGGGGCATTGTACTCTATAATGGGTCTAATGAGTGATGAGTAGAGGGGAACAATGACCTCTTTTTTCTGGATGAGAATCCTTTTGTGATGAGATGAGCCACGTAGAAGGATTTCCTGACCACTGTGGCGATGTGATTATCAAAGGAGAGACTACTGCCCACCTCTGTCCCAAGGTCTCTTATCACATTTTTGGCATTAAGTAGACTACCAGCTATGTGGTAGTTCATGGGTACAGAGTTTTTACCAAAGGGGATGACAATACACTTTTTGGCATTGAGCTTCAGGCCATGGCTTTGACACCAGGTATCTGTCTCAGTGAGGCCCTTTTGTAGTTTGTCCACATCGTTTGGAGTTTCGATTATGGCTCCTAGTTTGCAGTCATCTGCAAACTTTGTTAGCCAAAGACCTTCTGTGTTGGCCTGCACTTCAGAGAAGTATATACCAAACAGGAGAGGACCCAGGACTGAACCCTGTTGTACTCCACTTGTCACTGGTCTGATGTCGGATTTGGAATCCGCTACTTTCACAGTGTGGGTTCTGTCCGTGAGCCAGTTGGCAACCCATCTTGTGACATAGGGATATATACCTAGTTTAGTGAGCTTATCTATAATTCCAGAGTGGGGGGTGGTGTCGAAAGCCTTGGCAAGATCTAGATAAGCTGTGTGAACCATTTTACCCTCATCTATGGCTTTGGTGACTGCTTCAAAGAAGTCAATCAGGTTTAGGAGACATGATCTGCCTTTTACAAATCCAAACTGGGTAGGGTCCAGAGTTTGGAGATTACCAATGTCTTTGTTTATGAGTTCCATGATGATACATTCCATGGCCTTGCAGACCAGGCTTGTCGGGCTAATGGGGCAGTAGTTCCTGGGGTCCGTCGTGGCTCCCCCTTTGTGGAGTGGGATAACCGTTGTGGTGCGCCATTCAGTGGGTACAAAGCCTGAGGTGAAGCAATGATTGAACATGGTACTTAGGTAGGGTGCCAGTTCATTCTGTAGTTCATGTAGAATGCAGCCTGGGATATTGTCAGGTCCCATGGATGCTGTGTTCTTGGCTTTGGAGAGTGTGTTTTTTACCTGTGCAGCCGTGATTATAGGAACTTTGCATTCTTCTGGTATAGAGATGGGCCCTCTAGGGGGTGAGAGGGGCTAAAGTTAGCACTGAACCTATCTGCTAGGATGTTGGCAATATCAGTTAGTTCTGTATATTTAGTGCCATTGTGCTGTAACTCAGAGCAGATCTGAGTGTTCCCATTTAGATTCTTGACAAAGCTATAGAATGCTTTGTGGTTGTCTTTAGAGTCAGTGGCAATTTTGTTTTCGTAACTAGCTTTGGAGGATTTTATGAGGGATTTCAGCTTCTTACCGAGGTTGACCAGGGAGTTCCTCCAGTCATGGGATTTTACTCTCTTTTGCAACAGTTTCTTTCTTCTGTTGTAGAGTTTGTTTATGGCAGAGGACCACTAGATTGGCTTCCTTTTTTTGGAGGATAACATCTTGGTTCTATTAGGGATAGCATGATCCATGCACTCGTGTAAGTGCTTATAAAGTGCATTTGTGTAGGATTCGGCAGTCATACCTCTATTGTCCATCTGCATGGGTGTCATGAAGTTTGCCACTTCTGTCTTAAGAAGTGTGAAGTTGGCTTTGGAGAAGTTTTTTACGATGGTTTCCCTAATTGGGGCTGGGGGTGGGATGTGGATGTCTAGGCTGATTAGCTTGTGGTCGGATCTGACCAACGAGGAATTAACCTCTGGTGTGGAACACCGGTTTCCCATGTTGGTAATGACCAGGTCTCGGATATTGCTGCCCCTGCTGGGGGGAGTGAATAAGTTGATCCAAGGCATTGGAATTTATGAATTCTAGAAAACGTTGAGCAAAAGAGTTGGTACATGAGTAGTTTTCCCAGTTAATGGTGGGGTTGTTGAAATTGCCCATTATTAGGGTGTTGGGTTGTACCCTAATACTTTCCAGTGTATCAAGAAATGAGGAGTGTGAATCCTGGGGCATGGTGGGGGGTCTGTAGCAAGCTACAATTTGGATTGCGGTCTTGCCCAGAGTTAGTTGCACTTGGATAATCTCAGATGCATTATGCTGTGCAACTAGTCTAGAGGTGTGGATATCCTTAATGAATATGGACACGCCTCCGCCTTTAGTGCTTCTTTCTGGGTTAGGTGGCCAAAAGGTGTGGTATGAATTGAAGCCTGGTAATGCAGGGGTGCTCTCTGGAGCTTTGAACCAGGTCTCTGTCACTGCACAGATGTCAATGTTCTCCATTTGAAGGAGTGCCTCGAGTGAGTGCATTTTGAGGTTTAGACTTCTAGCATTGAGTAGCATTACTCTCAGATTTTGCTTGCTTGTACCTGTTATGGTGGTGAATTTGTCATTTGACCCTTGCCTAAAAAGGCACTATGGGGTGTCAAGAGCCTTAGACAGTATCCGGAATCCTAAGGGCGACAGGTGCAGGCCATCTCTGGCAAAGCATCGTGGACTGTCGATCATGTCGTCCAAGACAGACAAATACTGGATCCCCTTAGAATGACACCAGAAGCTTAGCCAATTGTTGAAGTCAATCATTTTGTCCTTGTACTGTGGTATCATTCTGGGTGATGGCAGGATGCTACTCAGGGTTAGGGTCATACCTGCCTGGAATACAAGATCGGAGAGCTCCTCCATGTCTCTTTTCATGTAGTCCAGGGAGGTACGTCTCAGGTCATTCACACCAACATGGACAATGACAGTGTCATATTTGTACTTATTGTGGAGTGACCTGAGTGCATGCATTATGTGGCGGATCCTGGCACCTGACAGGCAGCTGACAGTAACTTTCTCCTTGTTTAGTCTAGTGAGTGGAACATCAGTGTGCCTGACTATAGAGTCACCTATGACTAGAGTGTTGGATACGTTGTTATGCCTTATGGGCTGTGGTTGAGTGGCACATTGAGTTTGTGGGCTATGTGTCATTTGGGTTGTGTTGGAGCGTGGAGTTTGCTTGAGTTTATGCTTTGGATGTCCCTGATGCTTGGGCAGGTTTTTATTGAGAGCCTCCACAAATGTAGGTGTGTGTTTTGTGTTTCTATGTGTGTGTATTAGTGGTGCAGGTTTTGAGGGACTATGTGATGAGTGTGTTGTGGTGCAAGTGTTTACCTTCTCCTCTTGACTGTCTAGTCCAGTCTTGGGTGAAGAGAGCTTTGCTTCCAGTTTGGCTATATAAGTGCATCTCTCACAGGTTGTAGTGTTGGGTGGTAGGAGGAGAGGGTTGTCTGTGTACATGAGGCAATTGCTGCATTGCCCCAAGATGCCCAGATTCATCAGGTAGACAGGAGAAATCACTGGGAGCTCACCCTTAGACATGCCTGGATAAGTGCTTATTAAGTACTAAAAACTGCTTTCCACTAGACAAGTGAGGAAAGTTGAGTGCTGTAGTAATTTGCAGCTTATGTAGTGCTTACAATGAGTTATGAACAAGTGCTGAGTTCAAAGAAACAGATTTGAGTGCTGAAACTAGAAAACTGGCTAGTTATAAGAAACAAAACTTAGCTAGAAGGCTTCCCTCCAAGACAGAAGGGCTTGGGGGCTCAGAAGCCTACAAACAGTCTAGACCACTTAACAGGAAAGGCAGGAAACAAGCTTAATGTTTTTGTTCTCTTTCCCAGATGCTCTCTTTGTACACAGTAGGAGTGCCTGAAATCAGAATATGATCTCAGTGCACTCAAATTTACAAGAGGGGCGGGCAGTTTCAAAGCCACTAAGATTAACATCCAAACAGAAACAGTGAGGGTGGGTGGGAAAACTAACTGAAGAACAGAGTCAAAACTTCCAGTTCAGTTAATAATCATGCAACACAGTTAAATCAATTTAAATATTGTATTATTTGAAAAAAGTGCAGATAAAGGTACTTAATTTCTCTTATACGTCCAGTTGAATACAGCTAGATCTTAGCTGGCCAAAGCTGAGGTTTTTAAGCAGAAAATATTTCAAACTGTACCACTTAAATAGACAAGGACAGGAAATCAAAGAATGTGGCTACCCCCACACCTGCAATTACTGACAAATAATAAAATTCAAGCAAGCAGTAACTGAAGAACAGAGTCAAAACTTCAAGTTCAGTTAATAATCATGCAACACAGTTAAATCAATTTAAATACTGTATTATTTTTAAAAAAAGTGCAGATAAAGGTACTTAAATTCTCTTATACGTCCAGTTGAATACAGCTAGATCTTAGCCGGCCAAAGCTGAGGATTTTAAGCAGAAAATATTTCAAGCTGGACCACTTAAATAGGCAAGGACAGGAAATCAAAGAATGTGGCTACCCCCACACCTGCAATTACTGACAAATAATAAAATTCAAGCAAGCAGTAACTGAAGAACAGAGTCAAAACTTCCAGTTCAGTTAATAATCATGCAACACAGTTAAATCAATTTAAATACTGTATTATTTGAAAAAAGTGCAGATAAAGGTACTTAAATTCTCTTACACGTCCAGTTGAATACAGCTAGATCTTAGCCGGACAAAGCTGAGGTTTTTAAGCAGAAAATATTTCAAACTGTACAACTTAAACAGGCAAGGACAGGAAATCAAAGAATATGGCTTCCCCCACACCTGCAGTTACTAACAAATAATAAAATTCAAGCAAGCACAGACTGAAGAGCAGAGTCAAAACTTCCAGTTCAGTTAATAATCATGCAACACAGTTAAATCAATTTAAATACTGTATTATTTGAAAAAGTGCAGATAAAGGTACTTAAATTCTCTTATACATCCAGTTTTATACAGCTAGATCTTAGCCAGTCAAAGCTGAGGTTTTTAAGCAGAAAATATTTGAAACTGTACGACTAAAATAGGCAAGAACAGGAAATCAAAGGATGTGGCTACCCAACACCTGCAATTACTGACAAATAATAAAATTCAAGAAAAGCACTAACTGAAGAACAGAGTCAACACTTCCAGTTCAGTTAATAATCATGCAACACAGTTAAATCAATTTAAATACTGTATTATTTGAAAAAAAGTGCAGATAAAGGTACTTAAATTCTCTTATACGTTCAGCTGAACACAGCTAGATCTTAGATGGCCAAAGCTGAGGTATTTCAGCAGAAAATATTTCAAACTGTACCACTTAAATAGAAAAGGACAGTAAATCAAAGGATGTGGCTACCCCCACACCTGCAATTACTGACAAATAATAAAATTCAAGCCAGCAGTAACTGAAGAACAGAGTCAACACTTCCAGTTCAGTTAATAATCATGCAACACAGTTAAATCAATTTAAATACTGTATTATTTGAAAAAAGTGCAGATAAAGGTACTTAAATTCTCTTATATGTCCAGTTGAATACGGCTGGATCTTAGCCGGCCAAAGCTGAGGTTTTTAAGTGAAAATATTTCAAACTGTACCACTTAAATAGGCAAGGACAGGAAATCAAAGAATGTGGCTACCCCCAAACCTGCAATTACTGACAAATAATAAAATTCAAGTAAGCAGTAACTGAAGAACAGAGTCAAAACTTCCAGTTCAGTTAATAATCATGCAACACAGTTAAATCAATTTAAAAAATGTATTATTTGAAAAACAGTGCAGATAAAGGTACTTAAATTGTATGTATGGATCTGCTGCATTTATGCAAGGAAATATAGAGGGCTATTTGGACAGTTGTAACATCCACATGGGACTACAGATACCCAGTCCAATAGTATGTTTCTCCTAGTAATCACTAGGCCTCATGGTTGTAATATTCACTACATTAGTCAAGGGAGATGTTAAACAATGGGGTCACATGATATCTGGTCTACTGTCTATTCCAGCAGATCATGTGGTGTTGCCTCCCCCCAACACAGCAGTGTTTCCATATAACTACTTTAACAGTAAGTCAGCAATGGTATATCAGCAGACCAGGCAATCTCAAGGCTGTAGCATAGTACTCTAACACACATTGTATGTCCCACATAAAGCAGAAGTAACAATGTACATATTTATGCTGTTGAATGTGTGATGAATGGCTCCTCTCTGTCTGGCAAGCATGTGTGGTGCAGTGGATTAGGGAAGTTATCATGAGTGTTGGTGTTGTGATTAGGGAAGTTAGCATGCGTGTTGGTGTTGATGCTTCTAATCTGCAAGTATCCACATTTTTTGCATGTGAAGTATTATTATGTCAGTGTTTTCACATAGTGTCATTCTGTGTGTGGTGTAGCATTATGAACCTCAGTTACATATTAAGTACAGCAGACAGCTGAGGAATGTTGTAGACATTTTGAGTGAAGTACAGTACTGCAAAAACAGGGACAGATGTCAATGTCTGTAATATGCATCTCAACCTCTTAGCGCAAGATATCTGGAAAAGCCTGACAAAATGGAGGAACAAAGGCCCATAAATAAGGGCATATTTTAAATACTACTCTTATAAACTTAAAAAGTTGCTAGACTACAGGGTTTGTTTCAGCAGACAGTTTTCTAAAGCATTAGAAGTCACAAACTCAAATGTATGTCATTATTTACTGACTTCAGTCCTCAGTGCATCCAAGTGATTTGCCAGAAAGCCACAAATGTTATGAGGAACAGACCAAAATTATGAGCCAAAACGCTGGACATTCTGTGAAACTCTAAACAGTTGAGTGCTATGGTCTGTAACACACAACATCCCGGACTGGAGTACAGGTAGGTGTGGCCTGCAGTCACTTTATAATTACTGACAGTTGCACTGGGCATGCCCATACACTTAGTTAAAATGAGTGCAATTCTGTTGCCCTGTCATCAGAATGATTTGTTATAGATATGTCTATATATACAGACATATACGTATACATATCCATCTGTCACCATCCCTCTCTCACATACATAGTATATCTATCGCTATGCAGTGTCAAATTGATATATACCAATTTACCAATATATATATATATATATATATATATATATATATATATATATACACACATGTCACAATTATACATAGACTCTCCCCATATATCTACATAACACACACACACACACACACACACACACACATATGTGTATATATATACATATATATATATATATATATATATATATATATATATATATATATATATATATTATGCATACAAATCTCTACATTTATATATACATCCCTGTTAATTACATACATATGCATGTGGATATCTGTATTGTCTTACATACCCTAATAATGGTGAGTAAATCTCCACTGTCACACATCTATACTGTTGCTCAAAGGATCCAAACTTAGAGCACAACAGTACATAATCCACTTACCTACAGAACCCTGTGCCTGCTGGATGTCACCACATAGAGAGACACAGATGAGCAGTTGGTGTAATGCACAATGTTGTCCGCACACGCGTGGACAGGGCACATTGTTCCTGTCTACAGGTTTACCTATCTAACTGCAAGTAGCCACATATGGATATACTGGTAACTGTACACACATAGCTATGATAATAACAGTTATCCCACAGCTAGGTTACTAGATGCAGATAACAGCATAAAGCATTATCACTCTGCAGGTGACAGATGCTGTTCAACACAGCCTAGTTTTTGTAATGCATAAGTACTGTGCCTACAATCACATATACAACAGACTCAACCTGTGGCATATGCGATAAGTGCTGTGATTTATTGTGAGTAAGACTAGATAGGTAGGGGTTCTAATATCACTTCAGGTGACTTGGTATGCATCTGTGTATGTATATCTCCCTGCAGAACAACTATCATGCCCTCATGGGCTATCCACCTGCAATGGTTATGCACTTTTTGGCCTTGTAATTTCCTGTTGGCTTCCAAACTGCCCTCTTCTGCAAGACCTGATGATGTTATCCACCTTAAGATTACCAGCTGACAATGTAGGATCAGACTTAAGCTGTGGTGTGTGTGATAAATATTGTGATCCATAGTGTGTAAATCTAGTAGGCGGAGATTTTAATCTCACTTCATACTACTTGGTGCATGTATATGTCCAGATGGCATAAATATGATCACCTTGTTAACTTAGAAATAGGTAGTGTTTTATTTGCAGCATGGCATGTGCCCCCCCCAAAGACTGACCACAGCAAAGCCTGCTGATGTCATCAAGCATAGTATGTCCTGAACTGATAGTACTAGCACACATGAGGTATGTTGTGGGCATCACATACTGTGATCTGTAGTGTGTACCATTACATAAGTGTTCTTGTATATATATATATATATATATAGCCAACTTGCACTACCTGTATGCCATGGTGTGTCCTGTATGGAGTGATTGGAAATGGTGCTAGCCTCAATGTAGCCATGTTTGTGTGTGAGCCTGTTAGAGCATTTTACATCATGTTATGGAACCATAGGACATTTGAACTTCACTAGCATAATGGCCATAGAGCCCTCACAGTTATAGTTGTCTTTATACCCATAGTTACAGGATCAGCACATATTGCCCCAGTCCAAGAGGGACACAGGCAGATGCCCTGTGTTGAGATGATGGTCGCCCTTACAATCATACAGGTGGCATGTGCTGAGGTGATCTGCCATTAGGCAAGGTTCTTATTCAAGGGAGTGTTTAAGTCAGCTAGACAAATCTCTCCTGTAAGCATATAGTACTAATGTCGCATACAAGGTTAATGTTCTTACAGTGAGTTATTTATCTACTATTCCTCCTACAAATAGGCAGTATATGCAGTCAAGCAGGGTCACACATTGCCTGGTATGCAAGGCACAGATCACCTCTGCATACCCTATATGCCAAAGGTGACAATGATACTCATTGCAGATGATCTCCATTGAACTCATACTGAAGATGTGAAGTGTCCTTATGAGGGACCATACTGTTGTGTGCAATTGCCAGTACTGCTTGGAAAGGTACATCACCAAATGGCCATTGCACTAAGATATTGACATGCTGAGGAAAGAGCACTTGGAGATTATGAGTATGTCACTTACAGGTGACTGTGGCCTCAGCTATGCCATATGATTCCTGCCATACCACTACAGAGACATTGTGATCTGAAGCACATTAGGTGTAAACCTGTGTGGCCAGGCCTGTGTGCCCAGTTCGTTCACCCCTAAGTATGTACATCACATGTTATGACTGATGTGCTACTTACCAGGTACACAGGTCTAACTGATGGAAATAATACTCCATATATATTTGCATGGAGTTTATGGCAATTAGTATGTCAACAGGCATGTGTGCGCAATATCCTCTTGCAGGATAGTGACATACCACAGAGACTCTAAGAGTGCTCACAATTTACAGGCATCAGCCTACATTGTTAGCCACAGTCAGTACACACGTGTATTGTGGTTAAATGGATTCCAAGCAGTAGAGAACCCAGGACTGCACCCTGTTGAGCACTGCTGCTGACAGATCAGCTATTGGAGGTGGATGTCCCTATTTTGCGTATGTGTGCCAGTAATGGGCCACTTAGTGACCCCTATAATGACAGTATTGTGGATGCCTAAGTGGGTGCTTTGTAAATGTTGCCTGGGTGGGGGATATAGTCAGACAGGTTGGCTTAGTCTAGGGGGTTATATGCTCTGAAGTACCATCACCCAGGTCCATGGTGCCTACCTCAGAAATATCCAACACATGTAACAGTCATTCTCCCCCTGTCACAGATCCAAACTGTGTACAGTCAACTGTGTGTAGAACACATATATGTGTGCTGATCAGGTCTATGATGATCACCCCTATGGACATACAAATATGGATACTCAGACAAAAAGCTATATAGTTATGTTGATCAGTGGATTCACCACCTCTGTGCAAGGGCATAACAGTTACTGTTGTCCACTCAGTGGATGTACAGCCAGTAGTGTCAGTATGATGGAAAGGGTTTCCCAATTGTTTCAGTCATCCTTGTCAGATTACATGTGGGATGCAGCCTAGAATGTTAGCATGTGCAATAGATGCTGTGTATCTTCCAATGAGAGGTCAGTTATGAGCTCCTCTGCAAATATGGAAGTTATGCTGCAGGTTGTAGGAACATCATGTGCCACATGTGGTGGGACAAGGGTGTGTAGTTGATGCAGACAGTGTAGGTGTACAGGTTAGGTATGAGTACAGACCCATCATATGTGGCATCATGACGTATGAGGTCACCGACAATCTAGGCCTGTCCTTTGAGGTCACACATGTAACTGCACTGTGTTGTGGTTCTGGTTTGTGTGGGTGGCTACATTTGTCACTTGCTATGTCTACACAACATCACAATAACACTATGTGCTTCTTTTAGCTGAGGAGATAGTGTCTTCATGTTAGGGGGCACCCTCACCCCAACTGTCACACAGCACTGTCCACCTGTTATTGTGCAGCCTGCTAATGGCAGTTGTCCACCAGTCAGGTTTGCTGAGCCATGATGAGCCTGTGTCCCACCAGTCACGTACAGCTGAGTTCATGTAGTTGTAATGCTGCTGACATAATGCACGGGCATAGAGCTCTGCATACCTGCCTGTCCCATCTGAAGGGGGAGGTGCAGTGACACTATGTCAACCATCCCACAGGAGGTAATAAGTGGCTGTCTTGACATATATGTCTGTATTGTCTTCAAGGGAGGGGGGTACATGCTGGTAGGTCTAAGGAGACTGATCTGTGACCAGATCACACCAAGGAGGACCTCACATTGAGGGGCTGCACTGGTCACCCATATTGGTAACCACATGATGCACTACATTGATTCCCTGTGTGGGGATGTCATGGCACTACTGCAGGGCATTGTAGGTAAGGACCTGGACTATCCTTTGGGTAAGTGAGCCGCAGCATGACTAAATGACACAGTGTGTACATATTATACTTCCCTAACATGTTTGTTTGCACTCTGTACAGACACCTTGCATGACTCTCTTCTTGCAACGTGCAGGAAGTAACTGCAATACGTACTTGCACAGAGGGCAACTAGCATGTAGTCCCAAGCGGCCTCCCCAGATCTCTGAGTCATGTCACCTGAAATGCCATGATAGGAATTTGCATGGATGCAAGCACTTACACTGTCATACACCTACTGACACTAGACCAAAGACTGTTACTTTTGCACTAGGCCAGATCATGCCTATCGACTGTAAACAGAGGAACCCATTGACTGTTACACTATGCAATGGATGTCGGACATAAGTCTCACTCTACCAACCATGGCCTGACAAGGTGTATGACAATATTACGCCAGCAGGCCTTGCTGGAAACTGTGTATGTCATGTACAGAGTGTTATGTCAGCTGGTGGATAGGCAAGTGTGTGACAGTCATGTTTTGGGAAGATGGCATTGGGAGACCTACACTGTAATGATGCCAGTCACGAGTGGAGTCCACCATCCTGCATTATTGGTGTACCCATCTACCTATTCCCTCTCTACAATCATAACCACTGTCTGTGACCTCTGACTGAGTACATAAGCAGGTGATTGCATATGTCACAGAACCCTACACAGAACCAACAGTTATCCAGGATGACATAAGACACAGTCAGTTGTATTCTGAGCCACTGACAAAGACTAACTGCCAATGACTGAACAATACTATTCTGCGAGAAATCAATCCACCCTTGCAAATTATTGTAGTGTCTGCACACTGCACACAGTTGAGCCATTACACATGGGGTTATGCACACAGACAGTAATGTAGCCTTTGACTCTCGCTGGTTAGTAAAATGTGGGGATGCATGCACTATTGTACAAACAATTCTGACAGGTTATTGCTATACTGACTGTGGCAGTCATCACACTTATCACTCTGTGCAATGGCACGCTTGCTATGTCACTACACAGGCATAGTGTACACCTGTAGCAGCCACACAGGTCCCATGGTACACCAATACACAATGTAGATAATCTGTCCTATGGAGTCCTTGTCACAACTGTACATGTGTAGTCTGTCTCCTAAATGCTTTAGAGGGGATGTGTATGGTTCAATACAGGGAGGTGTTGGATCCCCCTGTGTACCTCTTGCATATCCATGACAGGACTGACACATGTCTCACCTGTTCTACATGCCTACAACATCACTGTGGTATATATATTACATGCTGGAGAGACAGGTATGTGACACAGACAGTACACCCTACATGAAACAGCCCCCCCATGCATGTGAAGCACACATCTGCTGTGACACAGCATGTGCAGGATACAAAATGGGATGCAGAACATCCCAATCTTAACTGGTGTCAGGCAGCTGTCTGTACTGGGCACAGGATATTTGTAGATTTGCCATCTCCATCAGGACAGCATGTAGATGTGTGTGCTCCCAAAACCCTGGTGACACTTATCAAGGGTAGCAGACCTGTTCACAGATTACGGATGCATGAGTATGCCGAATGCCGCCATTGTCCTTGTTAGCCTATTATACACATATGAACCAATGGAGCCATGCACTTATAGTGCTGTACCTTGCTGAAGACATATTTGTGCTGTGCTGACATGCCATCCTGTGCTGCTTTATTGCTGCTGTGTATTCATAGGTTATCCCAACAGACTCCTGAAACAGAAATATAAACAGGTCCGTGATACACCTGTAATTGTATAACTATACAGCCATTACATCACACAACATAAGGTACACAAAAGTATGTGGCGTACTCATGACAAATGACAGCATACAGTATCTGTCATTAACCACTACATGTGGCATGGCAAAACAACACTGCATTACACAAGTACATGGTAACTAATATAGTCACCCATGAATCAGACACATAGCTTCATTTCCCTGCATCTGTGGTGAGAATGACAGGGATGTGGCACAAGTATCATCACTTGCACAGGGTGTTGTGTGGGGGAGCATGAGGCCTAGGCTGACCCAAAAGGTTGACAACATGTGTGTGAGTCAGGAAGGGAAGCAGGTAAGATGGACCATGGAAAGGTGCTGTGTGTGTCTGTAGATTACCTGCATTTGACAGTGGTGTGTGAATGTGCACGTGTACACAGTTAAGCTCAGTACTAGCCCTACATGTGTGTGTGTGTGTGTGTGTGTGTGTGTGTGTGTGTGTGTGTGTGTGTGTGTGTGTGTGTGTGTGTGTGTGTTGGACAGCTTTGGACTGTACATGGTAGAGCTGACAGTTCACCGTCTCCAGCCCCGAACACAGGAACTGGCTCTGCCAGGAGTTGCACTGGCACCTCCATGCCCAAGGTCAGAAGCAGTGCTAGTACCTGATGGTGACTGCTGTCTGACGTGTAGTGCTGAGAATACCCAGGACCACAAGCTCATGGCCTACCATGTCATGGTGTGGACAGCACACTCCGTTCTGTAGTACTGGATGTACCATCACTACAGGAGCGTGATTGTGCATCGTCATGTGGACTCTCAGCAGATGGGTTTGCTGACCTACTTCCATGAGTCCTGTGCTCAACTCCAACCACATGTTCCAGCACAGATAATGTGCGGTCCAAGATAGAAACTGTCTCAGCCCACCTTCTGTCCACTGCATTAGTCAACTGATCTAGGGTGTCTACAATGCAGTGGAGGCAGTCACGGATGTCAGACTGTGCTGCATCCATAACCCTAAGCATACATCTGATGTTCCATTCAGAATGTGGTTGTGCCTCCTTAACAGCCTGAAATATGTGCCAAGTGACCCATGATGTGACACCTACAACATGTGGTGGATGGACAGTAGGCCTCCTACAAGCACCCTTGTCAATCTGCCTGTGTGGGACCTCACCAGCTCTCTGGCTATGACCAGTGTCTATACTCACTGGAACCATAGTTGCCACACTTTCCCATTCAATGTCCCCACCCTCTGACTGTCCAATATGTGTGGCCTCTGGGGACTGGGAATGTGTGAGCATACTGACTGTGTATGGTAACAATTTAGGCATGAGAGGGATATCTACCTCTGGGACAGATTCAACCCCTGACACCCACACCTGTGCCTGACTGTGGCCACCATCATCATCAGAATCCAAAGAGACACTTACATCAGGTTGTGTAGGGGTGTAGGGGACAAACACCAACCCCCCGGTAACCTGTGATAAGAAAGACAAAAGTGGTACATGAATACCTGCACTACTGTGTATGACAAATCCACCAGTACTCATAATAGCAAATACCCTCAACTGGATTAGTGGTCAAACATTGTTCTTATTTTATTTTTATTTTATTTCAGTTTGATTTATTTCAGTTTGATTACCGGGGAAGTCCACTGGGCCAAGAAGTACCCATTTTCAGTGGACGCCCGGGGAGAAAAGCTCCAAAAACAGTACAATCAAGGTTACATACAGTAATGGATGATAATACAATGTCACAAACAGTTAGGAATATGTGAGATACAGTAGTAGGCAATACAGTAAGGATTACATAAAATACAATCATAAAAGTACAATGTCCAAGATGTAGAGTCTGCAAAGTAAAAAGGTAAAACTTTTTTTTTTTTTTTACATATGAACGGTATTTACATACTTACAGTCAACTGAAAGTCAGCTATAATCATATAGGGGGAACATAGAATGAAATTAAGAGAGTATATAGTAGATTGGTGCTTGAGAATAGAGGTCAAGGTGGAAAAGGTTTCTAGGATTTATACTGGGTGAAAGCAAGGACATTTCCATTTGGAGGATAAGTGTAAGAAAAGATGGGTCTTGAAAGAGTCAGAGTTAGGCATGGTCCTAAGAGAAGGTGGGAGGGAGTTCCATTTTCTACCAAGAGAGAATGAGAGTAGGAGCTGGCCAGCGGGATGCTTAGGTTTGTGAATGGAGATTAGGTTTTGGTGTTCAGATCTCAGAGATGTTAGGGATGTAAGGGGAAGGATGTTAGATAAGGCAGGGCATTTTTCTGGATAAAATATTAATTTGTGGGTAGTTAGTTGGAGGTAGTCAAGGTAGTTAGGAGTTCTAACCAGTTTAGAGATTGTAGGGCATGGCAGTGGTGAGTACGGGTTTTGGATTTGGTGGCAAATTTAGAGATCTTATTATAGCAAGCTTGAGTTTTGAGGTGTTGGAAGCAGAAAGATTAGTTAAGTGGGGCACCATAAAGGAGAGAAGGAGGAGGTAGGTGATGGCTAAGGTATGCCTAGAGGAGTTAGAAAGAAATTGATTATTCCTGTAGAGCATACCTAATTTCTGTGGGTTTTCTTTATGTTTTGTTGAATGTGGAGATCAAATTTGAGCTGTTCATCAATGGTGATGCCAAGGAGTTTTGGAAGGGACCACTTCTATAGGAGTGTTGGTTAAGCTTTGGTTGAGCAGTTTTGTTAAAGGAAGATGCCTTGGTAGGAAGGAAAATTAGTATTTTAGATTTATTGGAGTTAAGGGAGAGATGGTTTTGGTGCATCCACTTTTCAGTAGTGGAGAAAGCTTTTGAGTTTTGGACAGAAGTTCAGAAGGGTTGGAGGCAGAACAAACTAGAGTGGAGTCATCAGCGTATTGGATGACTGTAGTGTCAGGAGGGCAGTGTGAAGGTTATTTATAAA
This sequence comes from Protopterus annectens, assembly GCF_019279795.1. Lineage (NCBI taxonomy): Eukaryota > Metazoa > Chordata > Ceratodontiformes > Protopteridae > Protopterus > Protopterus annectens. The sequence continues at coordinate 1,134,932,078 of NC_056735.1, read as the reverse complement.
GATGTTGAAAAGCAGGGGCCAAGGATGGACCCTGAGGAACCGGTGGGTGTGGGTAAGAAGGAAAAGGTGGAGGTTTTCCATCTGACAGCCTGAGATCTGTCTGAAAGGTAACTGGAGAACCAGGATAGAGTGTTGGGGGAGATTAAGGTTGGAGAGATGGAAGAGAAGATGTTTATGGGATATGGTGTGAAGGCTTTGGAAAGATCTAGCAGAATAGTTGATACAAGAAGTCCGGTATCTCAGGCTTGATTGATAGTTTCTAGGAAGGCTAGTAGGGCAGTTATGGTGCTGTGGCCGGGACGGAAACCATGTTGGGTGGGTGTGAGTAGCTGATTCTGAGTTAAGTAGGGTAAAAGTTGGTGGTGGATGCATTTTTCTAGGATTTTAGATAGTGGGAGAGTAGGGCAATGGGGAAGTTAGAAATGGAGGTGTTTTGCCTCCTTTGTGAAGAGGAAGAATGTAGGCAGAACGCCAAAGTTTGGGTACATAAGACTCTTTTAAGGATCGGTTGATCAGGATACTAATCGGAGCAATTCCTTCAGCAGCATATTTGAGGAAAGAGGGGAATGTTGTCGGGGGCATTAGAGCATGGCTTTAGTTTAGATAAGAGTTTTTTTATATACATTGTGGAAACTGGTTTAAGCTGGAACATGGAGGGATGGCTATTAGGGATGTTGGAGGTGGGGTTGAGGAAGTTGGGAGGATTTTTGTCTGGAAATGTTTTGGTTAGCTTAGCTATGGAGTCTGTAAAGAAGGTATTAAAGTGAGTGCTCAGTTCCTTGTCAGTTAAATTTGGATCAGGGCAGGGGTTATTTCTTGACCCTGGATGGAGAAGAGAGTTAACAGATTTCCAGAATTGTTTTGGGTTTTTAGTATGGTTGGATTGAAGTTTATTGTAGTAGATTTTTTTGTCTGAGGTGATTAACTTTTTTACTTGGTTTCGGAGTTGGGTGTATTGGAGCCAGGCAGTAGGCAGTTTAGTTTTTTGATAAAGTTTCCAGGATTTGTCTCTGAGATGCATGGAATTTTTAGTCTCTTTGGTAAGCCAAGGAGCAGAATTGGTTTTGATTCGCTTGTTTCTAAGGGGGGCTTGGGAGTTGAGCGTGTTTAGGAAGATAGAGTTAAAGTGCTCGACAGCATTGTCTTCTCTGCTTTTGTCCAAAAAATACTTCCTCAGAACAAAATACACACTTAACTCTAGACCTTTAGAACAATCACTTCAAGTAAATCAAGTAAAATTTACCTTTTAATTATCAACATGAAAATATTCTTGATAAAACAACACATTAAAACCCAGGACACCTATCTTAACAAATATATTGAAATACACTTTTCACTGCCTAATTTATTTTAGTATCAACCTTTTGTGCTTTACAGGCATTTTAGAGTAACTGCTTCATTTAAACCAGAAGGCTTATGTGCTCTTAAATGTCACTGCTAAAGTGTTTCATTTTGTTCAACTGCACTCCTGTGACTACCCCCTCTAATCCTTAGGTTCCTTTTCCAGACTGGAAAGTAAAAACATTCTACTCTGTTTACACACAAAAGTATGTTTAAATAGGAAATTATTCTGGCCCTTAACTTTAATAGAATATAAATGTTGCTTAACAAAACAGTGTCACGCTTACCAGGAGCAGGACCATGGCCTTGTCCATTAACTGATGGACCTGTGAAAAGTTGAGGGTGAGGTAATGTTAGTACCAACACATGTTGAAGCACAAGAAAGGTAATACATCCATATATCTCACATTTACAGTAGCTACTGTGTTACTTGTTGTCTTGGTCACAATCTGAGCATGAGAGTACAACTGAGGTTAACCCCCCCCCCAAAGAACAAAGACCTGACAACCATGTGAAAGTATGTCCAGCCTGACACAATGACTGCTACAGTATTACAGTGCTGATAACAGTAAGCCTACCTGCATCCTCCTCTGCTGTGGAAACTGTGGCACCCACCTCCATGATATATAGTGTGATAGATGCCTGGGAGCTGTCATGTGTGCCTAGGTTCACCAGGAATTCCTCAGTGGCTGAGTGTGGTTGTTCCACTGCAGGTCCTCCACCAGTGATGGCACAATCCCTGGCTACATCTGCTGTCCTTCATTGTGCAGCATTGACCATGTCTGTTACATGGTGTTGAACCTGCTCATATGTCCTGCCCTGATGGCCTGTGCCATTCATGTCATGGACAACAATGCAACCTGCTATTCCGTTTTGCCTCCCCCTGGACAGTAGGATGTGATGATGCTGCCTTAGTCCTTCCAGTATAATTTCATTTTCCTCATCAGAAAAGAGTGTATGGTGTCTGGGGTACATGATTCCTGAAAGGCAACAAAAGGGGAACACATTACATCATCTCATATGTAGCAGTAAACTATGTAGAGATACAGCAAGGACAAAATGTCTGGCACTATCCACTGCTTGCTCACATGTCATACTCCACAGTGTGCAAACATACTAAGTGTGTGGATACAACTGAGATAGTGGTAATAGTCAGGTATTCCCGTGTGTGGCATGACAGATACTGCTGTATGATCTTACACCCAACACTCGAGTCTACTGTAGTGTGTCCCCTATGAGCAATCATCCGATAATATGTGATAAGAACAGTGCCACACAAATAGAAGTATGCTATTGCAGCCACTATAAAGGGACAGTCCAGCTAGACCAATGTGCCACAATGACAAATGACAATGCACCCTTGATGTGTTGTATCTCCTGTGTAGGTTTGAGACAGCAGGAGATGAACAGCATGTCATTATCACAGGTCTAAGACAGGCTTAATGCTGTAATCCCTATTCCCCATATGTCTATTCACCCATCTGCATCCTGTTGTACACAAAATCAGTTACATACCTGATGGAATGTAGTACTCCTTAGCTGATATTTGGTGATAGTAACATTTTCATAAAGGAGTGCTCCATGTGAGGAAAGTCCCCATAGCCAGCTGCTTGCCTTTTAAACATGCTTCTCATCAGCAGGTGATTGCCTCTAAACAAATCTGTGTGTCTAAAATATTAATTGCAGCCAACACAGCTGATTTGCACTATCATCAGCCAATGAAATTCAACCACTGTACAATATATAAGGCCTTCATGTAGATTACGGCCTCTTCTGATATATTGTGTTGGACATTACAGGGGTGAGGACCCTACATCATTGCAGATGGTAGGTCTGTAGCAGAAACCTTTATATAAAGAAGTGTGTGCTACAGGCTGCAGCTACTACTGCAGGTAATAGACATAAGCAGAGAGTCTGAACACTTTGGAGAACAACAAGCTATAGAAGTAACTGTGGGATCTGTGTCAGACTTGTTGTAGAGGCAAAGCCAGAGTGAGGCATCCCTTTCCACTCCAATTAAGGCATGTGTTTAAGATAAGTATGTTAGTTAATGGTATCAGTAACAGAGTACTAGGCAACATGTTTGGTGTGTCCTTGGGTAAGATGGGGTATAAATATAAGAATGTGTGCACCATTTGGGCAACTACCAGGCCAGGTGTTACAGTCTGGTAGTAATTTGCAGCGTGTATGGGGGCAGGCCTTGTTACAAGTAGGGACTTCTAATGAGTATGTTAGCTGTGCAGCTGAGATAATCTGCACAGTGACTTTGGAAAAATTGTGTGGTGCACTGTGATATTAGTGGCCATCATGTGCAGTACTTGCATTGACATTCTCTGTGAATGCATATTAATGCATGACATGACACTTTATGCACATATAGGTTTGCTATAGGGATATGTGAAGTGTGTTCCCACCTGCAGGCCTGTGACTTCCTTCAGTGAAAAGCAGACATGTCATTTGAAATGGATTGTGTGGATAAACAGTGCATGACTCAATAATTGCTGCCTTCTCAATACTGTACATTCACTTCTACAAGCCACTGGATTTGAACCCAGGACTGTGTGTGGCAAAATGTACTGTTTGCAAGGCGATTAACAGAATGAGATGCTGTGTTACTGCTACAGCAGGTGTATTTGCAAGATATATGTATACACATACAGGCTGCGACATATAGTTTTTGCATCCATCAGTATGTGCATGGCTTTATATGGATGTATTTGTGCACCAGGGTCCCAGTTGAACATGTATTTTGCCACTAATGCCTTAGCAGGTCTTTCAACATGCTGATGGTGAAGGGCACATATACCTGCTACCACAAGCCTCACTTGTATCCATTATTATGTCTTTGGCTTTCTAGTGGTGTACTATTGCACCACAGTCCAAGGTACATTCACATTTGTCCATTACTTTTTAATCAAGTTTGTACAGCATGGCACTCAGCTCTGCTGAAACATGTTTAATAACTGAAACTGGCAATTATTATGTTTTGTTTAAACCACCTGTTTAATTAAGAGTTGTGTGATGTGGCAGGTTAATGCAGTGGTCTGCAGGTGCAATGGTCTTGGCTTTGATATATGGGACAGGTGTTTATTTTGTAAGTGTGTATTACAAGTTTAAAAACACTTATAGTCAATATTGCTCTATTTAGCTCATCATAGCGAAGCTGCATGACTCAGCGCATCATGCATCAATGTGCTAAAAATATAAAGAAAAGAAAAATAGGGGGATAGGAAAGTGTTGAAATGGGGTGCAAGCAGGGGGAAAATATAGAAAAAGGAAGGCAGGGATGTACAGGAAGGGTTTAGGAAATAACCATAGCTATCCATTTCTTCTACAGCAACAACTGTGCACGTTGACAGAATTTCGACATGACTTGGAACTCTCAAACCCAGAGAGAGGGATGAGGACAACATAACTGCATTGTCAAGCCAACTGGACCAAATTACATGTGTCCAGTGGGCATGTGTGCAAAATGGAGAGCTATGTATAGGACGATATTTTTTTTGGGGGGGAGGACAGGTGCCCATTTTTTTAAGGTGAGAGTGGAATGTTGGGGAAGGGACATAGGTATGTGTGGGGGAGGTAAGCTGGGTAGGTGAAGAGGCATTTGTAAACAGACAAGACAGACAAGACAGCAGACAGTGGTAGTGTGTGATACATAAGTGGGGTGAGCAGCTTAGATAGGGAGGGTGTTGTGGAATCCAAGTCCCATGTGCCTCCAGTCGGTAACAGCATGACTCACATCCCCATCCATGGTACTGCTGCTTCACTGCCCCAGGGATGACAGTGCTGGTGGCTGGGCACTGGGGCGAGGCTTCCCCAACAGGTTGGCCACCATGTCCTCAATCTGGTGCAGGTGGCGGTCAAACCCATAGTAGACTATCCTGTACACCAAGACTGATGGCTCATCCTGAGTGACAACACTCTCATGGGGAGGTACTACCAGATGCTCCAGGTAGTACAAGGGCAGCAGAGAGGGCAACACTGGTCAAGACCAGTTGAGGCAAGATAGGCAGATCAGCTGGAACTGGCCTACCTTGACGTGCTGTGGTAAATGAGGTATAGCAATAAGTTATGGTTAGTAATAACATAATATAAACATAACATAATAATAATGATAGGTTCCTGACCCAGAGACTCCCCCATACTCTGGAATAGACTGCCCATACATGTCAGGCAGAGTGCCTCATTGTCCCTCTTCAAAAGGAACCTTGATGATTGGATGGGAGATAGGAAATTCACCCTGGGGATCATGTCAGTCGCCCTGCTAGACAGGGACCCAGAGAAGTAAATATTGTGGGAAGAAATATCCAGGGAATTGTTATGGCTAGGCTTGCATAGGCCTTAGAGCCGATAGCCTAGTACCAACCTATGAACCAGCCTATGAACCTATGAACCAAACAATTGTTAGTATTAACAGAATGGAACATCATTTTAATTAATTCAAATACATATTAATGTATATTATGTGTAACACAACAGTAAATAACATAACAGTATGTTAATAGCATACCAGTAAGAAGTAAACCATAAGGTCAACAAAACAGTTAGTTTAACAAAATATGTTAATATTGAATCATAATAACACAATAATACATCACAGTTTGCAAACTATAGTTTAACAAAATATGTTAATATTAAATCATGATAAAAATAAATGAAGATAAGGGGTGGGGAAAGAGAGAGAGAAACAATACATTACTGACAATGCAGACTATATCTCTGAAACACTGATAATAAATACTCTACAGGTGTGTATTGTCAGTTTTCAGTACAGTGACTACAATTCTCCTATAGCTGATGTAGCATTACATACCTCTCAAGCTGTTAGCATGGGTCAGTATAGGCCAAGCAATTACAAATGCAGGCACACAACTACACAGAACACTTTCACATAATGTGAACTTCTATAACTACCAAGGTGTTCTGTAAGCAAACTGGTAATACATTGCATTCCAGGTACTCATTATTCTGGTAATGCTGTGACAGATGGAGTAGGCAGTTTTAATTACATTATGTGAAATTGTGACACTGGAGAGGCATTTTGTCTACAGTACGTAAAGTAAACCTCCATCATGCCTTAGTTGGCAGGCATGAAGATAGCACCTAATAGCTGTGACTGCGGGGGACATCTGCAAAAAATGTAACATTGACTGCAGCAGCTTAGTACAGACATGCAAGGAATACATCCATTCTGGGAATATGTAGACAGATGTATTTAGGAATCAACAATGTTGCTTATTGGTTTATTGGTATTGTGGATAAGTGTCAGAAATGTTAGCACAATCATATCTGCTCATACTGTTTGTTCCTGGAGTGGAAGAAAAAGACAGCGCAAACCACCTAAGCAGAGCTAAGCAGCATGAAAACTCATACAGCTGAGGTTTTAGCTAAGCTTAGCACTGCACAAACAAAAGTAGCCATTAGCATGTTTAAGCAGTGTTCAGCTCAGTGCAGCAGTGCCATATTTCACAAATTTGTTTTTAAAATTAAACATATATAAACAATTAAATTACAGACATCTTATCACTGCTACAGATACGAACCTAGGACCTACTAAGCATTAGGCTGTATCTCTACCCATTTAGCTACTTGGATATTAAGAAAAGTAGTATACCTCCTCATATACTACTGGGCTACCTGTTAGTGTTGCTAAGCACTGCAGTGTTCTGCACAAACAGACCCAGACATAAATAATTAATTGCATCCAGTTTCTATTTTTAGATGTCTAGCAAATGTTGGTTATCTATGTATGTATGTATGTATGAGCACTGCTCAGCTCTGCAGTGCTCTGCACCATGTAGTACAAATAGCAGTTAAAAAAACACTTAAAATAAGAAAAATACATAATTATGATAATTAATGACATCAGGTTTCTGTTTTTAGATGTCTGGTAGGTGTCAGCTGTCTATATGTAAACACAGCTTGGCATTGCTGCACTCTGCGCTGCACAAACATACAAAAAAAAGGAAAAAAATTAAAATAAAATATTACACATTTGGCAATTCACAGCATTTCAACAGTAGCGGCAAGTACTACAGGGAGCATCACCCTGTATGCATCCACAACCACAGGTAGCCTCTACACTTTTCCCTACATGGATTCAATATCCCTGTTCCTATTCTTTCCCTCTGCAGCATGCTATCATTAATATGCATGGCATGCTGCTAAGGGGGGGGGGCCATGGCCATGTACATGGATATATTCTGTGTACGCTCTATGCAGTGCCTACATGGATTTTATTAAGTCCTGTGGTAAGTCTTTCCAAACTGCTATCACATAGTAGGGGGGGAGAATGGAATACAGTATCTGATCCTATGACAGACAGAACATGTAGTAGCAATACATATAGCATTTATGCCTCTACCGCAATTTCAGAATTAAAGTCAGATTTCAATTTAATTGACCCATTTAATTTTCAAAATAATAGTACACCATTGCAAAAATGTACTTTTTACTTCCACTGTTATAAAACATTGTCTGGGCTGGACTATTTTCTAATCTCAGAAATATTTCTAAGAACTAATCTAACCTTTCATACAGAACTGAGATTCTTTTCAGATCACTCTAGAATTACACGTACTATTAACTGGTCTAGTAATTCTAATTTTAAAAAGGCTGGATATAACTGGACCTTGAATACTAATTTACTTCAAAAAGAAGATATTATACAAGAAGTTAACTGTATATTAGATGAGCATGGCAGTAATGCTTCCAATTCACAAATCCTATTTGACATCAAAAGGGTGGCCAGTAAGACTCAGATCAGGGTAATCATTATAAATAAAGCAACATATTAAGGAAAATATATATTTTAAAGGAAACTTCATTAAAAGGAAAAAAATAGCAAACTTGAGGGGGAACGCTATGTAAACTACAGTTCAGATTTTGAAAAATGTTTAAACAATCTTCAAAAATAACTTTACCTATTAGACACAAAACAGCAATCATTTAATGAAACAAAAATACTAGCTAGTCATTTGAAATGGACACAAGCTCTTTCCAAACTATGAGCAAGGCTGGTGAATCTTAATAAATTCTCTCCTCTGATAACTGGTATAACATACCAAGGGAAAACATACTACACAATTGATTAAATTGTACAAATCTTTGAACAATTATACTCTCAGACATATGGTAAACAAAGTTTTCTACTCACATTACAATAAATAGATCAATTTTTAAATCAATTAGAATTCCCAAAACTAAATCAAAGCCAACAGGATCTTCTTATAGCACCCTTTACCCAACAAGAAATTCTGATAGGTAATAATATTTTACCAAGTAAAGCCCCTGGACCAGATGGTTACACTGCAGAATTTCGCAAGACATTCAGTCAAAAAAATTTCAAAACTACTATTGCACTTGGTCAATTATGTTATAAAAATGGCATCACAGATCTGGACCTTAATAACTTCAAAACAATTCTTATTCTTAAAGAAAATTCTGACACTAAAACTCCATGGAATTACAGACCAATTTCTTTGATTAATCTAGATATTAAAGCATTTGCTTCAGTGCTGACTAATAGACTAGACCTGTGTTACCAAGTATAATCTCAACCAACCAGCCAATCTGGTTATATACAAAACAGGCAAACTTGTGATAATACATTAACATTAGAAACATTGATATTACTCTAAACAATATAATAACTCAATCATTACACTTGCAATTGACATGCTTAAAGCCTTTGACAAACTTAATTAAGATTTTGTTTTCTCAGTTATGCTGTATCATGGATCACCTCAAACTTTTATTAATTTAATCAGACTTCTTTATATAAATGCTCACAAACTTTATATTTAAATTGGACCATTTCCTCTCTAATAAAAATCATGAATGGAATAAGACAAGGTTGCATATTATCCCCAGATCTATTTAATTTATATATAGAGCCTCTTTTTTTCTCATAACACACACAAACCTTTCATTACACAACATAATTATGTATTATTAAAATTGCATTAAAAGCTTTTGCAGATGACCTAAACCTATATTTTGCTTTACTCAATACCGACTTACAAAAAATATTAGGATTTATTGACATATTCTCAAAATTTTCTAACTATAAACTAAATTTGACCAAATCCTCTATCTTTCCTTTAAATTAAAACTATAATTTAATCAATTACTTGCTGAGTTCTGAAATTAAATTAAATAATACATTAAAATATTTAGTTATACCTTTCCAACATGACCCAATTTTATTTTACCAAAATAATTTAATGAAATTATGGACAGCTATTGAGGAAAATATCCTTAAGTGGAATAAATTGAAAGTCTCTTTCCTATCAAAAGTTGCTACTATTAAAATGAATATATTACAAAAAAATATTATTTCATGGCATCCAACATGATAATAGAACACATTTTTAGAAGTATCAATACAAATTTATCCAAATTCATATGGTTTCCCAAATCAGTTAGAATTAGTTACCAGAAACTAATATACCCCAAAAAGAATGGTGGACTAGGCCTCCCTGATTTTAAACTCTGTTATGATATAATTAACTATAGTAGAATTATAGCAATAGCTGAAAATAATCCAAGCAGGAATGAATTGAGTTCTTTTTGGGCCAAAATATGGTATAACAATATAATAAACTTTAAATCCAATCCAAAAGCTCTACCTTTTCTTACTAACAAGAGTCTTAAAAACATCAAAATAAATAGATCTCTAAAAATAATATAATAATCTTATAAAAATAATAGAATCACTAAAATTAACAAGCTCATAAAATTAACATGCTCATTTAATATTCTACAACTAATTCATCTTAACCCAAATTTTAAGCTAAATAAAGTAATGCTTAACCTAAATAGTTATCCCCTACTCAAAAAGAGGAGTGTATTAGATATGTATGCCTACAGAAGTCTATCAGTTATTGACATGAGAAGTGCTTTGAATCTTCCTAAAAGTTATACTGTTATCCTTGAGACAAGAGAGATAGATAATTGCAAAACTTTTAGAAGACCCTAATGTGAATGATAATAATATAAATACTTGTAGAAAATTATGGAATTTGTTAACCTTGAAAACAAAATGATATCAAACACATATAAATTTATTATGTCCTTCAACTATCAAGATGACATTCTCCATTCTAATTATTAGACAAAACTAAATACAATTATTACAAACAATGAAAAAAACTCAGTTTATTCAATTAACTTCAAAATTGCTCCCTTTAAAAATGTGTGTATACTCAATTAAGTATTACAAGTAATTGATATTTAATCCCAGTTATACTTAATAGCTATTGTTCCACATTCTTTCCAAATTGTTCCTATTGTAAGTTTCAAAAAGCTGATTTGTTGCATATTTTCTGGAGCTGTAAATGCTTCTGTACACTATGGTTCTCTTTAAAAATCAGGCTAGGATAGGATATGAGGAATCCTGGGAATTTGCAATTCTACACATTCATCCTTCAGGAATAATGAACCAAAAATGAACCAAAAACTACATATTTTAATTATGATTTTCTCTCTGATTAAATTATATATTACTCATAACTGACTTTACAGATCAAAGATGTCATGGGATGTTTTCAAAAAAGTGGTAAGTTAAATATATGACTGAAATCAAATATATAATTGGATAATTATGTCATGTTTTATGTATAAAAGGATGTTTTAATGTGATTTGTTACTCCTTGATGGCCTGGTGGCTGAGGCGCTAGAGGCTATTAAACTTTTCTAGTGGATCTGTAGCCTGTTGTTAATTTATTTCATTTTTCAGTATTTTTTATTTTATTTTGCTTGTGGTTGTGCTGTTTTTTAATTATTGTTCAGAACTTCTCTACTGATTGATAAAAATATGCTTGACCTGAGTATAAAACTAAAAACATTTTCACTTCTTCTATCATACTATCCATATCCATAAACAACAATTTCTGGTTTCTCAATTTTTCCATTGTCTTTCCTGCAGTTTCTTCCCAGATATCTTTAGCGGCCATAACAAAAGCCTTTTTAATCCCTACTCCTAAATACATCATCTTATTGTGTCCCAGTGAATAAGGATATTACTGATCTATTCCATGAGTGGATATAATGTATGACTATAGCAATTGTTTATCTACATAATTTTATATCCTGAAAAGACTTGAAACTGTCTCAAAATGTTCCACAGTACCACAATGTCCTTTTCTGGGTAAATAAAGTACATTTGCAAAGAAAGGCAAGTTTTGTTGATTGCCACTCCAAATTATATATTTGAATTTCTGAGTCCCTTATTTTCTTTGCCAAAGGCTCTAAATATAATGAAGTTAGCAAGTGGGGAAAGAGAATACTCTACCTGGTTCCTCTGTTCAAACACAACTTGTTAGAAAGGAACCCTCACAGTTTCATTCTTCCCTCCAACCCATCATATGTTCTCCTAATTAGACATATTATTGTATCAGGAAATGGGAATGCTTCTATTGTCCTACTCATAAAATCCCAGTATACTGTGTTGAATGCTTTCTCTGCATCTACCCCACCAGCAATAGCAGTATTTTCTTACATTCTGCTTCCTTCAAAATCATCATTGTTCTATTAATGTTGTTAAATGCTTGCCTCCCCAACACAAAAATCACATTGATGCATATCTGTCAATTTTGGAAACACTTTTGCCATTCTTTCAACTAGAATTGAAATGGGTCTATATGAAGATAATTTTGGTGGGTCTTTATCCTCTTTGGATAATATAGTCGCCACAGCTTGCTTCCAAGATGCTGGTGCTTCCCCTTTCTTTTAAAGTGCTATTAAACAAAACATTTCAGATTTTTATCAACTTTTTTCTCTCCTAACTTTCAAACTTCCACAGGAATGCCATCTGTTCCTGAAGACTTCCCTGCAGATTTAGTAGATATCAACATTTTATCCCATCTCCTACTGTAATAAATTTAGCTGTTGAACCTCATCTTTTTCTAACCTTGGCATAATTAAGTCTTCCATTAATATTTCCATTGGTGCTCTTTTGTAATTTCCACAATCCTCTGCTTTATACAAATTTTCATAACATTTCTGAAATATCTCTATTGCCTATTTACGATCTCTTACTTTTCTTGTCATAAGCTCCCTATTTCTGGTGACAACTCATTCTATTTTCTTTTGCCCAAGTCCTTAAGCTTAAAGTTTTTTGTGCCCTGATGTTCTTATCAAAAATAGTTGCTAACAGCAGTCTTTCTAAACATATGCATATTACCCAGTTACTCCTTCATTATCTTTATCATTCTGCAGTTGCTCCTCTTCTTGTTCTGTAATATTCCCCTTATTCTGAAATACTTTAACCTTTCTCATCCCCTCCAAATAATTCATATTATTTCTTACGCATATATTTTCTCTTTTATTTCTACCCTCTTTTCAACTCCATTTTCATTTTATCCCACTTACTAGTTATCCCCTCTGCAGAAATTGATATCCTCCCCAATAATCCTTGAATAACTTCAACTCCTCATTCCTTAAATTCCTCTTTTTTTCAATGGTAGGTGAGAAAGTGCCAGTGTTTCATTTTTTTATTACCCTGAATTTTATCTTAGTTTTTATCAGTGCATGATCTGAAATAGTTATTGAATATGAGTGTTGAAGCTTTCCATTAAATATACACATCCCTGTAAAACATAATTTCTATCCATTGTAGCTAGTTATTGAAACTTGGGAAATGCTGTGTAAATTCTCTCCGAGTTTGCACTACTGAATTCATATCTTTTGTACCAAGCATTTTTATAAATTTCCTCAGAAATCGGCCTTGTTTTGTTATATTTTCACTTCTAAGTCCCTGAAATACATCCTCACTATTGCAAAACAAGTTCTAGTCCCACCTATAAGTAATATTCCCTGCTGAAAACTGACTATTTCTCACAAAATTTTGTTATGCTCCATAATAAAAGTTTTTGGTGGAATATAAATACATGCCAAATATACTATTTTCCCATGCAAATAGTCCCTTACTACCACAAACCTACCTTTATTGCTTTTTTCTTCTTCTGTCATAATTGGAACACCTACAGCAATCAGTATTATTTCTTCCATATCCCCCTGTCTCTGATAGTCTACTGAACATCTATCCTGAAATCATTTTTGTCAAATTCACATGCTCATTTCTTTCCAAATGTGTGCCCTGTAGCATTTATATTTGCACTATGCATTTTCTAATATACTTCACAATTATTTCCTTTTTGTCTATACTTGTAAGGCCATTTACATTCCAATATAATATGGAGAAAGTAGTAATTATGAAACAAAACTATTGTTCCCACCTATTATACATGACAGTATATGTATTTCCAACTTTTGTCTTACATGCACACACTTATGTTTGGTGGGCTGATCTAATTTACAGGTGTTTCTTCTCATCTTCATTTGTCAAATTTCCAAGAATTTTTGCTTTAATGAAAACCCTCAAAAAAAAAAAACAATAAATTTTCAGAACACCACCATCCCATAATAACTTAGACAAACACACAGAACTATGTACATTTTCAACAAAGGAAGTTTAACTCCCAGATAGAAACAATTGGCCTAAAAAATAGATGTACACACAGGCATAAACTAATCTAAAATTCAGGTCTGTGCTCCCACTAACATTGATTCCTGTCTGTTCTTTACTTATCTCTATTCTCCTCCCAGATGTGAAAAACAACTTGTATGCTTTCAGAAAATATTAAATTTTAGCCTTAAGGAAAACTTCACTGGCTACCATTAAATAAAAGTAGCTTGTGCACTGTTCTGTTAAATGCATTAAAGTATTAAGACTGCTGTGGATGCTACTGTCTCTCATTTATTTCCCAAAATGTCAAACTTTATTTTGCATGGAACTGCTTGTCATTGTACCTAAACACTCTGCTTTTCCCTCAGCAAAGAATATGCAGGAGTCTCAAGATTAATTGTTTGCACACGCAAACAGTTCATCCCCCTTGTAAAAGTAGTCAGCAATGGCAAAGAAAAGCAGCTAACAAATTTGCAGATGCACAAGGGAATCGTAAATTTTACTTGGATCAGAATATACAGAATTCCCATGGCTAACTGCTTTCATCTACAGATGTC